>NW_027417895.1:0-38801 GCF_009905375.1 Apium graveolens | reverse complement strand
TATGAATATGGCATTAAGAGGTGATAAAAGGATTTCTAATTGTATACATGAGGAATGTTAATTGTACATATATGATGGCACGTTGACTCTTATAAGGCAAGTGACTCTAATATGGGTAGAAGTCACTTACATGACTGATTGGAGCCAAAATGTGGCCCAAAATTCACTTGTAGAAAGGGGTACCATAGGTGGTTAAAGGATGTCTAAGTGCATTTACGTGAATGTTAACATGTTAATTGTATCAATATATGGGGCAGTGACTCTATAGGGTGTAAAGGTACTCTAATATGGTGAACAGTGACTTACTGGTTGATAGAGCCAAAATGTGGAACAAAATTAACTTGTATGAAAGTGGCATTAAAGGTGGTAAAAATGGGTCAATTGGATGTATATTGATGTTAAAATGTCAATGTTGCATATATGGGGAAAGTGACTCTTTAGGGGTGCAAAGTGACTCTAATATGGTGAGAAGTGACTAACATGGTAATTAGAACCAAAATGTGGACCAAAATTGACATGTATGAATATGGCACTAAGAGGTGATAAAAGGATTTCTAATTGCATGACATGATGTTACTGTTAAGGTACCAATATTGTGGGCAAGTGACTCTTATAAGGTGCAAAGTGACTCTAATATGGTGAGAAGTCACTTACATGACTGATTGGAGCCAAATGTGCCCAAAATTCACTTGTATGGAAGGGTACAAGAGGTGGTTAAAGGATGTATAATTGCATGTACATGATGATAACATGTTAGTTATATCAATATTTGGGGCAAGTGACTCTTAAAAGGGTGCAAGTGACTCATATGGTGAAAGTGACTAACATGGTTAATTAGAACCAAAATGTGGACCAAAATTGACTTGTATGAATATGGCACTAAGAGGTGGTAAAAGGTTTTCTAATTGTGTACATGATGTTAACATGTTATTGTACAATATATGATGGCAAGTGACTCTTATAAGGTGCAAATTGACTCTAATATGGTGAGAAGTCACTACATGATTGATTAGAGCCAAAATGTGGCCCAAAATGACTTGTAGGAAAGGGGTACAAGAGGTGGTTAAAGGATGTCTAATTGCATTTACGTGATGTTAATATGTTAATTGTATCAATATATGGGGCAAGTGACTCTTATAGGGTGTAAAGGTACTCTAATAGGTGAACAGTGACTTACATGGTTGATTAGAGCCAAAATGTGGAACAAATTAACTTGTATGAAGTGGCATTAATAGGTGGTTAAGGATGTCAAATTGGATGTATGATGTTAACTGTCAATTGTTGCATATGGTTGGAAAGTGACTCTTATAGGGTGCAAAGTGACTCTAATATGGTGAGAAGTGACTAACAGGGTTAATTAGAACCAAAATGTGGACCAAAATTGATTGTATGAATATGGCACTAAGAGGTGGTAAAAGGATTTCTAATTGCATGTCCATGATGTTAACATGTTAATTGTACCAATATATGTTGGCAAGTGACTCTTATAAGGTGCAAAGTTACTCTAATATGGTGAGAAGTCACTTACATAATTGATTAGAGCCAAAATGTGGCCCTAAATTGACTTGTACGAAAGGGGTACCAAGAGGTGGTTAAAGGATGTCTAATTGCATGTACATGATGTTAACATGTTAATTATATCAATATTTGGTGGCAAGTGACTCTTAAAGGGTGCAAAGTGACTCTAATATGGTGAAAAGTGACTAACATGGTTAATTAGAACCAAAATGTGGACCAAAATTGATTTGTATGAATATGGCACTAAGAGGTGGTAAAAGGATTTCTAATTGCATGTACATGATGTTAACATGTTAATTGTACCAATATATGATGGCAAGTGACTCTTATAAGGTGCAAAGTGACTCTAATATGGTGAGAAGTCACTTACATGATTGATTGGAGCCAAAATGTGGCCCAAAATTGACTTGTAGGAAAGGGGTACCAAAAGGTGGTTAAAGGATGTCTAATTGCATTTACGTGATGTTAACATGTTAATTGTATCAATATATGGGGCAAGTGACTCTTATAGGGTGTAAAGGTACTCTAATATGGTGAACAGTGACTTACATGGTTGATTAGAGCCAAAATGTGGAACAAAATTAACTTGTATGAAAGTGGCATTAATAGGTGGTTAAAGGATGTCAAATTGGATGTATATGATGTTAACATGTCAATTGTTGCATATATGGTGGAAAGTGAGTGACTCTTAAAGGGTGCAAAGTGACTCTAATATGGTGAAAACTGACAAACATTGTTAATTAGAACCAAAATGTGGACCAAAATTGGCTTGTATGAATATGGCACTAAGAGGTGGTAAAATGATTTCTAATTGCATGTACATGATGTTAACATGTTAATTTTACCAATATATGATGGCAAGTGACTCTTATAAGGTGCAAAGTGACTCTAATATGGTGAGAAGTCACTTACATGATTGATTAGAGCCAAAACGTGGACCAAAATTGACTTGTAGGAAAGGGGTACCAAGAGGTGGTTAAAGGATGTCTAATTGCATTTACGTGATGTTAACATGTTAATTGTATCAATATATGGGGCAAGTGACTCTTATAGGGTGTAAAGGTACTCTAATATGGTGAACAGTGACTTACATGGTTGATTAGAGCCAAAATGTGGTACAAAATTAACTTGTATGAAAGTGGCATTAATAGGTGGTAAAAGGATGTCAAATTGGATGTATATGATGTTAAAATGTCAATTGTTGCATATATGGTGGAAAGTGACTCTTATAGGGTGCAAAGTGACTCTAATATGGTGAGAAGTGACTAACATGGTTAATTAGAACCAAAATGTGGACCAAAATTGACATGTATGAATATGGCACTAAGAGGTGGTAAAAGGATTTCTAATTGCATGTCCATGATGTTAACATGTTAATTGTACCAATATATGATGGAAAGTGACTCTTATAAGGTGCAAAGTGACTCTAATATGGTGAGAAGTCACTTACATGATTGATTAGAGCCAAAATGTGGCCCAAAATTGACTTGTACGAAAAGGGTACCAAGAGGTGGTTAAAGGATGTCTAATTGCATGTACATGATGTTAACATGTTAATTATATCAATATTTGGTGGCAAGTGACTCTTAAAGGGTGCAAAGTGACTCTAATATGGTGAAAAGTGACTAACATGGTTAATTAGAACCAAAATGTGGACCAAAATTGACTTGTATGAATATGGCACTAAGAGGTGGTAAAAGGTTTTCTAATTGCATGTACATGATGTTAACATGTTAATTGTACCAATATATGATGGCAAGTGACTCTTATAAGGTGCAAATTGACTCTAATATGGTGAGAAGTCACTTACATGATTGATTAGAGCCAAAATGTGGCCCAAAATTGACTTGTAGGAAAGGGGTACCAAGAGGTGGTTAAAGGATGTCTAATTGCATTTACGTGATGTTAATATGTTAATTGTATCAATATATGGGGCAAGTGACTCTTATAGGGTGTAAAGGTACTCTAATATGGTGAACAGTGACTTACATGGTTGATTAGAGCCAAAATGTGGAACAAAATTAACTTGTATGAAAGTGGCATTAATAGGTGGTTAAAGGATGTCAAATTGGATGTATATGATGTTAACATGTCAATTGTTGCATATATGGTGGAAAGTGACTCTTATAGGGTGCAAAGTGACTCTAATATGGTGAGAAGTGACTAACATGGTTAATTAGAACCAAAATGTGGACCAAAATTGACTTGTATGAATATGGCACTAAGAGGTGGTAAAAGGATTTCTAATTGCATGTCCATGATGTTAACATGTTAATTGTACCAATATATGTTGGCAAGTGACTCTTATAAGGTGCAAAGTTACTCTAATATGGTGAGAAGTCACTTACATAATTGATTAGAGCCAAAATGTGGCCCTAAATTGACTTGTACGAAAGGGGTACCAAGAGGTGGTTAAAGGATGTCTAATTGCATGTACATGATGTTAACATGTTAATTATATCAATATTTGGTGGCAAGTGACTCTTAAAGGGTGCAAAGTGACTCTAATATGGTGAAAAGTGACTAACATGGTTAATTAGAACCAAAATGTGGACCAAAATTGATTTGTATGAATATGGCACTAAGAGGTGGTAAAAGGATTTCTAATTGCATGTACATGATGTTAACATGTTAATTGTACCAATATATGATGGCAAGTGACTCTTATAAGGTGCAAAGTGACTCTAATATGGTGAGAAGTCACTTACATGATTGATTGGAGCCAAAATGTGGCCCAAAATTGACTTGTAGGAAAGGGGTACCAAAAGGTGGTTAAAGGATGTCTAATTGCATTTACGTGATGTTAACATGTTAATTGTATCAATATATGGGGCAAGTGACTCTTATAGGGTGTAAAGGTACTCTAATATGGTGAACAGTGACTTACATGGTTGATTAGAGCCAAAATGTGGAACAAAATTAACTTGTATGAAAGTGGCATTAATAGGTGGTTAAAGGATGTCAAATTGGATGTATATGATGTTAACATGTCAATTGTTGCATATATGGTGGAAAGTGAGTGACTCTTAAAGGGTGCAAAGTGACTCTAATATGGTGAAAACTGACAAACATTGTTAATTAGAACCAAAATGTGGACCAAAATTGGCTTGTATGAATATGGCACTAAGAGGTGGTAAAATGATTTCTAATTGCATGTACATGATGTTAACATGTTAATTTTACCAATATATGATGGCAAGTGACTCTTATAAGGTGCAAAGTGACTCTAATATGGTGAGAAGTCACTTACATGATTGATTAGAGCCAAAACGTGGACCAAAATTGACTTGTAGGAAAGGGGTACCAAGAGGTGGTTAAAGGATGTCTAATTGCATTTACGTGATGTTAACATGTTAATTGTATCAATATATGGGGCAAGTGACTCTTATAGGGTGTAAAGGTACTCTAATATGGTGAACAGTGACTTACATGGTTGATTAGAGCCAAAATGTGGTACAAAATTAACTTGTATGAAAGTGGCATTAATAGGTGGTAAAAGGATGTCAAATTGGATGTATATGATGTTAAAATGTCAATTGTTGCATATATGGTGGAAAGTGACTCTTATAGGGTGCAAAGTGACTCTAATATGGTGAGAAGTGACTAACATGGTTAATTAGAACCAAAATGTGGACCAAAATTGACATGTATGAATATGGCACTAAGAGGTGGTAAAAGGATTTCTAATTGCATGTCCATGATGTTAACATGTTAATTGTACCAATATATGATGGAAAGTGACTCTTATAAGGTGCAAAGTGACTCTAATATGGTGAGAAGTCACTTACATGATTGATTAGAGCCAAAATGTGGCCCAAAATTGACTTGTACGAAAAGGGTACCAAGAGGTGGTTAAAGGATGTCTAATTGCATGTACATGATGTTAACATGTTAATTATATCAATATTTGGTGGCAAGTGACTCTTAAAGGGTGCAAAGTGACTCTAATATGGTGAAAAGTGACTAACATGGTTAATTAGAACCAAAATGTGGACCAAAATTGACTTGTATGAATATGGCACTAAGAGGTGGTAAAAGGATTTCTAATTGCATGTACATGATGTTAACATGTTAATTGTACCAATATATGATAGCAAGTGACTCTTATAAGGTGCAAAGTGACTCTAATATGGTGAGAAGTCACTTACATGATTGATTAGAGCCAAAATCTGGCCCAAAATTGACTTGTACGAAAGGGGTACCAAGAGGTGATTAAAGGATGTCTAATTGCATGTACATGATGTTACCAAGTTAATTATATCAATATTTGGTGGCAAGTGACTCTTAAAGGGTGCAAAGTGACTCTAATATGGTGAAAAGTGACTAACATGGTTAATTAGAAACAAAATGTTGACCAAAATTGACTTATATGAATATGGCATTAAGAGGTGATAAAAGGATTTCTAATTGTATATACATGATGTTAACATGTTAATTGTACCAATATATGATGGCAAGTGACTCTTATAAGGTGCAAAGTGACTCTAATATGGTGAGAAGTCACTTACATGACTGATTGGAGCCAAAATGTGGCCCAAAATTCACTTGTAGGAAAGGGGTACCAAGAGGTGGTTAAAGGATGTCTAATTGCATTTACGTGATGTTAACATGTTAATTGTATCAATATATGGGGCAAGTGACTCTTATAGGGTGTAAAGGTACTCTAATATGGTGAACAGTGACTTACATGGTTGATTAGAGCCAAAATGTGGAACAAAATTAACTTGTATGAAAGTGGCATTAATAGGTGGTAAAAGGATGTCAAATTGGATGTATATGATGTTAAAATGTCAATTGTTGCATATATGGTGGAAAGTGACTCTTATAGGGTGCAAAGTGACTCTAATATGGTGAGAAGTGACTAACATGGTTAATTAGAACCAAAATGTGGACCAAAATTGACTTGTATGGATATGGCACTAAGAGGTGGTAAAAGGATTTCTAATTGCATGTCCATGATGTTAACATGTTAATTGTACCAATATATGATAGCAAGTGACTCTTATAAGGTGCAAAGTGACTCTAATATGGTGAGAAGTCACTTACATGATTGATTAGAGCCAAAATCTGGCCCAAATTGACCTTGTACGAAAGGGGTACCAAGAGGTGATTAAAGGATGTCTAATTGCATGTACATGATGTTAACAATGTTAGTTATATCAATATTTGGTGGCAAGTGACTCTTAAAGGGTGCAAAGTGACTCTAATATGGTGAAAAGTGACTACATGGTTAATTAGAACCAAAATGTGGACCAAAATGACTTTGTATGAATATGGCACTAAGATGTGGTAAAAGGTATTTCTAATTGCATGTACATGATGTTAACATGTTAATTGTACCAATATATGATGGCAAGTGACTCTTATAAGGTGCAAAGTGACTCTAATATGGTGAGAAGTCACTTACATGATTGATTAGGAGCCAAAATGTGGCCCAAAATTGACTTGTAGGAAAGGGGTACCAAGAGGTGGTTAAAGGATGTCTAATTGCATTTACGTGATGTTAATATGTTAATTGTATCAATATATGGGGCAAGTGACTCTTATAGGGTGTAAAGGTACTCTAATATGGTGAACAGTGACTTACATGGTTGATTAGAGCCAAAATGTGGAACAAAATTAACTTGTATGAAAGTGGCATTAATAGGTGGTTAAAGGATGTCAAATTGGATGTATATGATGTTAACATGTCAATTGTTGCATATATGGTGGAAAGTGACTCTTATAGGGTGCAAAGTGACTCTAATATGGTGAGAAGTGACTAACATGGTTAATTAGAACCAAAATGTGGGACCAAAATTGACTTGTATGAATATGGCACTAAGAGGTGGTAAAGGATTTCTAATTGCATGTCCATGATGTTAACATGTTAATTGTACCAATATATGTTGGCAAGTGACTCTTATAAGGTGCAAAGTTACTCTAATATGGTGAGAAGTCACTTACATAATTGATTAGAGCCAAAATGTGGCCCTAAATTGACTTGTACGAAAGGGGTACCAAGAGGTGGTTAAAGGATGTCTAATTGCATGTACATGATGTTAACATGTTAATTATATCAATATTTGGTGGCAAGTGACTCTTAAAGGGTGCAAAGTGACTCTAATATGGTTAAAAGTGACTAACATGGTTAATTAGAACCAAAATGTGGACCAAAATTGATTTGTATGAATATGGCACTAAGAGGTGGTAAAAGGATTTCTAATTGCATGTACATGATGTTAACATGTTAATTGTACCAATATATGATGGCAAGTGACTCTTATAAGGTGCAAAGTGACTCTAATATGGTGAGAAGTCACTTACATGATTGATTGGAGCCAAAATGTGGCCCAAAATTGACTTGTAGGAAAGGGGTACCAAGAGGTGGTTAAAGGATGTCTAATTGCATTTACGTGATGTTAACATGTTAATTGTATCAATATATGGGGCAAGTGACTCTTATAGGGTGTAAAGGTACTCTAATATGGTGAACAGTGACTTACATGGTTGATTAGAGCCAAAATGTGGAACAAAATTAACTTGTATGAAAGTGGCATTAATAGGTGGTTAAAGGATGTCAAATTGGATGTATATGATGTTAACATGTCAATTGTTGCATATATGGTGGAAAGTGAGTGACTCTTAAAGGGTGCAAAGTGACTCTAATATGGTGAAAACTGACAAACATTGTTAATTAGAACCAAAATGTGGACCAAAATTGGCTTGTATGAATATGGCACTAAGAGGTGGTAAAATGATTTCTAATTGCATGTACATGATGTTAACATGTTAATTTTACCAATATATGATGGCAAGTGACTCTTATAAGGTGCAAAGTGACTCTAATATGGTGAGAAGTCACTTACATGATTGATTAGAGCCAAAACGTGGACCAAAATTGACTTGTAGGAAAGGGGTACCAAGAGGTGGTTAAAGGATGTCTAATTGCATTTACGTGATGTTAACATGTTAATTGTATCAATATATGGGGCAAGTGACTCTTATAGGGTGTAAAGGTACTCTAATATGGTGAACAGTGACTTACATGGTTGATTAGAGCCAAAATGTGGAACAAAATTAACTTGTATGAAAGTGGCATTAATAGGTGGTAAAAGGATGTCAAATTGGATGTATATGATGTTAACATGTCAATTGTTGCATATATGGTGGAAAGTGACTCTTATAGGGTGCAGAGTGACTCTAATATGGTGAGAAGTGACTAACATGGTTAATTAGAACCAAAATGTGGACCAAAATTGACATGTATTAATATGGCACTAAGAGGTGGTAAAAGGATTTCTAATTGCATGTCCATGATGTTAACATGTTAATTGTACCAATATATGATGGAAAGTGACTCTTATAAGGTGCAAAGTGACTCTAATATGGTGAGAAGTCACTTACATGATTGATTAGAGCCAAAATGTGGCCCAAAATTGACTTGTACGAAAAGGGTACCAAGAGGTGGTTAAAGGATGTCTAATTGCATGTACATGATGTTACATGTTAATTATATCAATATTTGGTGGCAAGTGACTCTTAAAGGGTGCAAAGTGACTCTAATATGGGTGAAAAGTGACTAACATGGTTAATTAGAACCAAAATGTGGACCAAAATTGACTTGTATGAATATGGCACTAAGAGGTGGTAAAAGGTTTTCTAATTGCATGTACATGATGTTAACATGGTTAATTGTACCAATATATGATGGCAAGTGACTCTTATAGGTGCAAATTGACTCTAATATGGTGAGAAGTCACTACATGATTGATTAGAGCCAAAATGTGGCCCAAAATTGACTTGTAGGAAGGGTACCAAGAGTGGTTAAAGGATGTCTAATTGCATTTACGTGATGTTAATATGTTTACTTGTATCAAATACCTATTCGGGGCAAGGACTCTTATAGGGTAAAGGTACTCTAATATGGTGAACAGGACTTACATGGTTGATTAGAGCCAAAAATGTGGAACAAAATAACTTGTATGAAAGTGGCATTATTAGGTGGTTTAAAGGATGTCAAATTGGATGTATATGATGTAAACATGTCATTGTCTGCATATATAGGTGGAAAGTGACTCCTTATAGGGTGCATGCAAGTGACTCTAATATGGTGAGAAGTGACTAACATGGTTAATTAGAACCAAATGTGGACCAAAATTGACTTGTATGAATATGGCACTAAGAGGTGGTAAAGGATTTCTAATTGCATGTCCATGATGTTAACATGTTAATTGTACCAATATATGATTGGCAAGTGACTCTTATAAGGTGCAAAGTTACTCTAATATGGTGAGAAGTCACTTACATAATTGATAGAGCAAAATGTGGCCCTAAATTGACTTGTACGAAAGGGGTACCAAGAGGTGGTTAAAGGATGTCTAATTGATGTACATGATGTTAACATGTTAATTATATCAATATTTGGTGGCAAGTGACTCTTAAAGGGTGCAAAGTGACTCTAATATGGTTGAAAAGTGACTAACATGGTTAATTAGAACCAAAATGTGGACCAAAATTGACTTTGTATGAATATGGCACTAAGAGGTGGTAAAAGGATTTCTAATTGCATGTACATGATGTTAACATGTTAATTGTACCAATATATGATGGCAAGTGACCTCTTATAAGGTGCAAAGTTGACTCTAATCTGTGAGAAGTCACTTACATGACTTGATTAGAGCCAAAATGTGGCCCAAACTTGACTTGTAGGAAAGGGGTACCAAGAGGTGGTTAAAGGATGTCTAATTGCATTTACGTGATGTTAACATGTTAATTGTATCAATATATGGGGCAAGTTGACTCTTATAGGGTGTAAAGGTACTCTAATATGGTGAACAGTGACTTACATGGTTGATAGAGCCCAAATGTGGAACAAAATTAACTTGTATGAAAGTGGCATAATAGGTGGTTAAAAGGATGTCAAATTGGATGTATATGATGTTAACATGTCAATTGTTGCATATATGGTGGAAAGTTGACTCTTATAGGGTGCAAAGTGACTCTAATATTGGTGAGAAGTGACTAACATGGTTAATTAGAACCAAAATGTGGACCAAATTGACTTGTATGAATATGGCACTAAGAGGTGGTAAAAGGATTTCTAATTGCATGTCCATGATGTTAACATGTTAATTGTACCAATATATGATGGCAAGTGACTCTTATAAGGTGCAAAGTGACTCTAATATGGTGAGAAGTCACTTACATGAATTGATTAGAGCCAAAATGTGGCCCAAAATTGACTTGTACGAAAGGGGTACCAAGAGGTGGTTAAAGGATGTCTAATTGCATGTACATGATGTTAACATGTTAATTTATCAATATTTGGTGGCAAGTGACTCTTAAAGGGTGCAAAGTGACTCTAATATGGTGAAAAGTGACTAACATGGTTAATTAGAACCAAAATGTGGACCAAAATTGACTTGTATGAATATGGCACTAAGAGGTGGTAAAAGGATTTCTAATTGCATGTACATGATGTTAACATGTTAATTGTACCAATATATGATGGCAAGTGACTCTTATAAGGTGCAAAGTGACTCTAATATGGTGAGAAGTCACTTACATGATTGATTAGAGCCAAAATGTGGCCCAAAATTGACTTGTAGGAAAGGGGTACCAAGAGGTGGTTAAAGGATGTCTAATTGCATTTACGTGATGTTAACATGTTAATTGTCAATATATGGGGCAAGTGACTATAGGGTGTAAAGGTACTCTAATATGGTGAACAGTGACTTACATGGTTGATTAGAGCCAAAATGTGGAACAAAATTAACTTGTATGAAAGTGGCATTAATAGGTGGTAAAAGGATGTCAAATTGGATGTATATGATGTTAACATGTCAATTGTTGCATATATGGTGGAAAGTGACTCTTATAGGGTGCAAAGTGACTCTAATATGGTGAGAAGTGACTAACATGGTTAATTAGAACCAAAATGTGGACCAAAATTGACTTGTATGAATATGGCACTAAGAGGTGGTAAAAGGATTTCTAATTGCATGTCCATGATGTTAACATGTTAATTGTACCAATATATGATGGCAAGTGACTCTTATAAGGTGCAAAGTGACTCTAATATGGTGAGAAGTCACTTACATGATTGATTAGAGCCAAAATGTGGCCCAAAATTGACTTGTACGAAAGGGGTACCAAGAGGTGGTTAAAGGATGTCTAATTGCATGTACATGATGTTAACATGTTAATTATATCAATATTTGGTGGCAAGTGACTCTTAAAGGGTGCAAAGTGACTCTAATATGGTGAAAAGTGACTAACATGGTTAATTAGAACCAAAATGTGGACCAAAATTGACTTGTATGAATATGGCACTAAGAGGTGGTAAAAGGATTTCTAATTGCATGTACATGATGTTAACATGTTAATTGTACCAATATATGATGGCAAGTGACTCTTATAAGGTGCAAAGTGACTCTAATATGGTGAGAAGTCACTTACATGATTGATTAGAGCCAAAATGTGGCCCAAAATTGACTTGTAGGAAAGGGGTACCAAGAGGTGGTTAAAGGATGTCTAATTGCATTTACGTGATGTTAACATGTTAATTGTATCAATATATGGGGCAAGTGACTCTTATAGGGTGTAAAGGTACTCTAATATGGTGAACAGTGACTTACATGGTTGATTAGAGCCAAAATGTGGAACAAAATTAACTTGTATGAAAGTGGCATAGGTGGTAAAAGGATGTCAAATTGGATGTGATGTTAACATGTCAATTGTTGCATATATGGTGGAAAGTGACTCTTATAGGGTGCAAAGTGACTCTAATATGGTGAGAAGTGACTAACATGGTTAATTAGAACCAAAATGTGGACCAAAATTGACTTGTATGAATATGGCACTAAGAGGTGGTAAAAGGATTTCTAATTGCATGTCCATGATGTTAACATGTTAATTGTACCAATATATGATGGCAAGTGACTCTATAAGGTGCAAAGTGACTCTAATATGGTGAGAAGTCACTTACATGATTGATTAGAGCCAAAATGTGGCCCAAAATTGACTTGTACGAAAGGGGTACCAAGAGGTGGTTAAAGGATGTCTAATTGCATGTACATGATGTTAACATGTTAATTATATCAATATTTGGTGGCAAGTGACTCTTAAAGGGTGCAAAGTGACTCTAATATGGTGAAAAGTGACTAACATGGTTAATTAGAACCAAAATGTGGACCAAAATTGACTTGTATGAATATGGCACTAAGAGGTGGTAAAAGGATTTCTAATTGCATGTACATGATGTTAACATGTTAATTGTACCAATATATGATGGCAAGTGACTCTTATAAGGTGCAAAGTGACTCTAATATGGTGAGAAGTCACTTACATGATTGATTAGAGCCAAAATGTGGCCCAAAATTGACTTGTAGGAAAGGGGTACCAAGAGGTAGGATGTCTAATTGCATTTACGTGATGTTAACATGTTAATTGTATCAATATATGGGGCAAGTGACTCTTATAGGGTGTAAAGGTACTCTAATATGGTGAACAGTGACTTACATGGTTGATTAGAGCCAAAATGTGGAACAAAATTAACTTGTATGAAAGTGGCATTAATAGGTGGTAAAGGATGTCAAATTGGATGTATATGATGTTAACATGTCAATTGTTGCATATATGGTGGAAAGTGACTCTTATAGGGTGCAAAGTGACTCTAATATGGTGAGAAGTGACTAACATGGTTAATTAGAACCAAAATGTGGACCAAAATTGACTTGTATGAATATGGCACTAAGAGGTGGTAAAAGGATTTCTAATTGCATGTCCATGATGTTAACATGTTAATTGTACCAATATATGATGGCAAGTGACTCGTATAAGGTGCAAAGTGACTCTAATATGGTGAGAAGTCACTTACATGATTGATTAGAGCCAAAATGTGGGCCCAAATTGACTTGTACGAAAGGGGTACCAAGAGGTGGTTAAGGATGTCTAATTGCATGTACATGATGTTAACATGTTAATTATATCAATATTTGGTGGCAAGTGACTCTTTAAAGGGTGCAAAGTGACTCTAATATGGTGAAAAGTGACTAACATGGTTAATTAGAACCAAAATGTGGACCAAAATTGACTTTGTATGAATATGGCACTAAGAGGTGGTAAAAGGATTTCTAATTGCATGTACATGATGTTAACATGTTAATTGTACCAATATATGATGGCAAGTGACTCTTATAAGGTGCAAAGTGACTCTAATATGGTGAGAAGTCACTTACATGATTGATTAGAGCCAAAATGTGGCCCAAAATTGACTTGTAGGAAAGGGGTACCAAGAGGTGGTTAAAGGATGTCTAATTGCATTTACGTGATGTTAACATGTTAATTGTATCAATATATGGGGCAAGTGACTCTTATAGGGTGTAAAGGTACTCTAATATGGTGAACAGTGACTTACATGGTTGATTAGAGCCAAAATGTGGAACAAAATTAACTTGTATGAAAGTGGCATTAATAGGTGGTAAAAGGATGTCAAATTGGATGTATATGATGTTAACATGTCAATTGTTGCATATATGGTGGAAAGTGACTCTTATAGGGTGCAAAGTGACTCTAATATGGTGAGAAGTGACTAACATGGTTAATTAGAACCAAAATGTGGACCAAAATTGACTTGTATGAATATGGCACTAAGAGGTGGTAAAAGGATTTCTAATTGCATGTACATGATGTTAACATGTTAATTGTACCAATATATGATGGCAAGTGACTCTTATAAGGTGCAAAGTGACTCTAATATGGTGAGAAGTCACTTACATGATTGATTAGAGCCAAAATGTGGCCCAAAATTGACTTGTAGGAAAGGGGTACCAAGAGGTGGTTAAAGGATGTCTAATTGCATTTACGTGATGTTAACATGTTAATTGTATCAATATATGGGGCAAGTGACTCTTATAGGGTGTAAAGGTACTCTAATATGGTGAACAGTGACTTACATGGTTGATTAGAGCCAAAATGTGGAACAAAATTAACTTGTATGAAAGTGGCATTAATAGGTGGTAAAAGGATGTCAAATTGGATGTATATGATGTTAACATGTCAATTGTTGCATATATGGTGGAAAGTGACTCTTATAGGGTGCAAAGTGACTCTAATATGGTGAGAAGTGACTAACATGGTTAATTAGAACCAAAATGTGGACCAAAATTGACTTGTATGAATATGGCACTAAGAGGTGGTAAAAGGATTTCTAATTGCATGTCCATGATGTTAACATGTTAATTGTACCAATATATGATGGCAAGTGACTCTTATAAGGTGCAAAGTGACTCTAATATGGTGAGAAGTCACTTACATGATTGATTTAGAGCCAAAATGTGGCCCAAATTGACTTGTACGAAAAGGTGTACCAAGAGGTGGTTAAAGGATGTCTAATTGCATGTACATGATGTTACCATGTTAATTATATCAATATTTGGTGGCAAGTTGACTCTTAAAGGGTGCAAAGTGACTCTAATATGGTGAAAGTGACTAACATGGTAATTAGAACCAAAATGTGGACCAAAATTGACTTGTATGAATATGGCACTAAGAGGTGGTAAAAGGATTTCTAATTGCATGTACATGATGTTAACATGTTAAGTGTACCAAATATGATGGCAAGTGGACTTCTTATAAGGTGAAAGTGACTCTAATATGGTGGAGAAGTCACTTACATGATGATTAGAGCCAAAATGTGGACCAAAATTGACTGTAGGAAAGGGGTACCAAGAGGTGGTTAAGGATGTCTAATTGCATTACGTGATGTTAACATGTTAATTGTATCAATATAGGGGCAAGTGACTCTTATAGGGTGTAAAGGTACTCTAATATGGTGAACAGTGACTTACATGGTTGATTAGAGCCAAAATGTGGAACAAAATTAACTTGTATGAAAGTGGCATTAATAGGTGGTAAAGGATGTCAAATTGGATGTATATGATGTTAACATGTCAATTGTTGCATATATGGTGGAAAGTGACTCTTATAGGGTGCAAAGTGACTCTAATATGGTGAGAAGTGACTAACATGGTTAATTAGAACCAAATGTGGACCAAAATTGACTTGTATGAATATGGCACTAAGAGGTGGTAAAAGGATTTCTAATTGCATGTCCATGATGTTAACATGTTAATTGTACCAATATATGATGGCAAGTGACTCTTATAAGGTACAAAGTGACTCTAATATGGTGAGAAGTCACTTACATGATTGATTAGAGCCGAAATGTGGCCGAAAAATGACTTGTACGAAAGGGGTACCAAGAGGTGGTTAAAGGATGTCTAATTGCATGTACATGATGTTAACATGTTAATTATATCAATATTTGGTGGCAAGTGACTCTTAAAGGGTGCAAAGTGACTCTAATATGGTGAAAAGTGACTAACATGGTTAATTAGAACCAAAATGTGGACCAAAATTGACTTGTATGAATATGGCACTAAGAGGTGGTAAAAGGATTTCTAATTGCATGTACATGATGTTAACATGTTAATTGTACCAATATATGATGGCAAGTGACTCTTATAAGGTGCAAAGTGACTCTAATATGGTGAGAAGTCACTTACATGATTGATTAGAGCCAAATGTGGCCCAAAATTGACTTGTAGGAAAGGGGTACCAAGAGGTGGTTATAAGGATGTCTAATTGCATTTACGTGATGTTAACATGTTAATTGTATCAATATATGGGGCAAGTGACTCTTAGGGTGTAAAGGTACTCTAATATGGTGAACAGTGACTTACATGGTTGATTAGAGCCAAAATGTGGAACAAAATTAACTTGTATGAAAGTGGCATTAATAGGTGGTAAAGGATGTCAAATTGGATGTATATGATGTTAACATGTCAATTGTTGCATATATGGTGGAAAGTGACTCTTATAGGGTGCAAAGTGACTCTAATATGGTGAGAAGTGACTAACATGGTTAATTAGAACCAAAATGTGGACCAAAATTGACTTGTATATATGGCACTAAGAGGTGGTAAAAGGATTTCTAATTGCATGTCCATGATGTTAACATGTTAATTGTACCAATATATGATGCAAGTGACTCTTATAAGGTGCAAAGTGACTCTAATATGGTGAGAAGTCACTTACATGATTGATTAGAGCCAAAATGTGGCCCAAAATTGACTTGTACGAAAGGGGTACCAAGAGGTGGTTAAAGGATGTCTAATTGCATGTACATGATGTTAACATGTTAATTATATCAATATTTGGTGGCAAGTGACTCTTAAAGGGTGCAAAGTGACTCTAATATGGTGAAAAGTGACTAACATGGTTAATTAGAACCAAAATGTGGACCAAAATTGACTTGTATGAATATGGCACTAAGAGGTGGTAAAAGGATTCTAATTGCATGTACATGAGTTAACATGTTAATTGTACCAATATATGATGGCAAGTGACTTATAAGGTGCAAAGTGACTCTAATATGGTGAGAAGTCACTTACATGATTGATTAGAGCCAAAATGTGGCCCAAAATTGACTTGTAGGAAAGGGGTACCAAGAGGTGGTTAAAGGATGTCTAATTGCATTTACGTGATGTTAACATGTTAATTGTATCAATATATGGGGCAAGTGACTCTTATAGGGTGTAAAGGTACTCTAATATGGTGAACAGTGACTTACATGGTTGATTAGAGCCAAAATGTGGAACAAAATTAACTTGTATGAAAGGGCATTAATAGGTGGTAAGCAGGTGCACATTGGATGTATATGTTAACATGTCAATGTTGCATATATGGTGGAAAGTGACTCTTATAGAGTGCAAAATGTGGACCAAAATTGACTTGTATGAATATGGCACTAAGAGGTGGTAAAAGGATTTCTAATTGCATGTCCATGATGTTAACATGTTAATTGTACCAATATATGATGGCAAGTGACTCTTATAAGGTGCAAAGTGACTCTAATATGGTGAGAAGTCACTTACATGATTGATTAGAGCCAAAATGTGGCCCAAAATTGACTTGTACGAAAGGGGTACCAAGAGGTGGTTAAAGGATGTCTAATTGCATGTACATGATGTTAACATGTTAATTATATCAATATTTGGTGGCAAGTGACTCTTAAAGGGTGCAAAGTGACTCTAATATGGTGAAAAGTGACTAACATGGTTAATTAGAACCAAATGTGGACCAAAATTGACTTGTATGAATATGGCACTAAGAGGTGGTAAAAGGATTTCTAATGCATGTACATGATGTTAACATGTTAATTGTACCAATATATGATGGCAAGTGACTTATAAGGTGCAAAGTGACTCTAATATGGTGAGAAGTCACTTACATGATTGATTAGAGCCAAAATGTGGCCCAAAATTGACTTGTAGGAAAGGGGTACCAAGAGGTGGTTAAAGGATGTCTAATTGCATGTACATGATGTGAACATGTTAATTGTATCAATATACGGTGGCAAGTGACTCCTATAGGGTGCAAAGTGACTCTTATAGGGTGTAAAGGTACTCTAATATGGTGAACAGTGACTTACATGGTTGATTAGAGCCAAAATGTGGAACAAAAACTTGTATGAAAGTGGCATTAAGAGGTGGTAAAAGGATGTCAAATTGGATGTATATGATGTTAACATGTCAATTGTTGCATATATGGTGGAAAGTGACTCTTATAGGGTGCAAAGTGACTCTAATATGGTGAGAAGTGACTAACATGGTTAATTAGAACCAAAATGTGGACCAAAATTGACTTGTATGAATATGCACTAAGAGGTGGTAAAAGGATTTCTAATTGCATGTCCATGATGTTAACATGTTAATTGTACCAATATATGATGGCAAGTGACTCTTATAAGGTGCAAAGTGACTCTAATATGGTGAGAAGTCACTTACATGATTGATTAGAGCCAAAATGTGGCCCAAAATTGACTTGTACGAAAGGGGTACCAAGAGGTGGTTAAAGGATGTCTAATTGCATGTACATGATGTTAACATGTTAATTATATCAATATTTGGTGGCAAGTGACTCTTAAAGGGTGCAAAGTGACTCTAATATGGTGAAAAGTGACTAACATGGTTAATTAGAACCAAAATGTGGACCAAAATTGACTTGTATGAATATGGCACTAAGAGGGTAAAAGGATTTCTAATTGCATGTACATGATGTTAACATGTTAATTGTACCAATATATGATGGCAAGTGACTCTTATAAGGTGCAAAGTGACTCTAATATGGTGAGAAGTCACTTACATGATTGATTAGAGCCAAAATGTGGCCCAAAATTGACTTGTAGGAAAGGGGTACCAAGAGGTGGTTAAAGGATGTCTAATTGCATGTACATGATGTAACATGTTAATTGTATCAATATGGTGGCAAGTGACTATAGGGTGCAAAGTGACTCTATATGGTGGTGACATGTAAAGGTACTCTAATATGGTGAACAGTGACTTACATGGTTGATTAGAGCCAAAATGTGGAACAAAATTAACTTGTATGAAAGTGGCATTAATAGGTGGTAAAGGATGTCAAATTGGATGTATATGATGTTAACATGTCAATTGTTGCATATATGGTGGAAAGTGACTCTTATAGGGTGCAAAATGTGGACCAAAATTGACTTGTATGAAATGGCACTAAGAGGTGGTAAAAGGATTTCTAATTGCATGTCCATGATGTTAACATGTTAATTGTACCAATATTGATGGCAAGTGACTTATAAGGTGCAAAGTGACTCTAATATGGTGAGAAGTCACTTACATGATTGATTAGAGCCAAAATGTGGCCCAAAATTGACTTGTACGAAAGGGGTACCAAGAGGTGGTTAAAGGATGTCTAATTGCATGTACATGATGTTAACATGTTAATTATATCAATATTTGGTGGCAAGTGACTCTTAAGGGTGCAAAGTGACTCTAATATGGTGAAAAGTGACTAACATGGTTAATTAGAACCAAATGTGGACCAAAATTGACTTGTATGAATATGGCACTAAGAGGTGGTAAAAGGATTTCTAATAACATGTACATGATGTTAACATGTTAATTGTACCAATATATGATGGCAAGTGACTCTTATAAGGTGCAAAGTGACTCTATATGGTGAGAAGTCACTTACATGATTGATTAGAGCCAAAATGTGGCCCAAAATTGACTTGTAGGAAAGGGGTACCAAGAGGTGGTTAAAGGATGTCTAATTGCATGTACATGATGTGAACATGTTAATGTATCAATATGTGGCAAGTGACTCCTATAGGGTGCAAAGTGACTCTTATAGGGTGTAAAGGTACTCTAATATGGTGAACAGTGACTTACATGGTTGATTAGAGCCAAAATGTGGAACAAAATTAACTTGTATGAAAGTGGCATTAATAGGTGGTAAAAGGATGTCAAATTGGATGTATATGATGTTAACATGTCAATTGTTGCATATATGGTGGAAAGTGACTCTTATAGGGTGCAAAGTGACTCTAATATGGTGAGAAGTGACTAACATGGTTAATTAGAACCAAAATGTGGACCAAAATTGACTTGTATGAATATGCACTAAGAGGTGGTAAAAGGATTTCTAATTGCATGTCCATGATGTTAACATGTTAATTGTACCAATATATGATGGCAAGTGACTTTATAAGGTGCAAAGTGACTCTAATATGGTGAGAAGTCACTTACATGATTGATTAGAGCCAAAATGTGGCCCAAAATTGATTGTACGAAAGGGGTACCAAGAGGTGGTTAAAGGATGTCTAATTGCATGTACATGATGTTAACATGTTAATTATATCAATATTGGTGGCAAGTGACTCTTAAAGGGTGCAAAGTGACTCTAATATGGTGAAAAGTGACTAACATGGTTAATTAGAACCAAAATGTGGACCAAAATTGACTTGTATGAATATGGCACTAAGAGGTGGTAAAAGGATTTCTAATTGCATGTACATGATGTTAACATGTTAATTGTACCAATATATGATGGCAAGTGACTCTTATAAGGTGCAAAGTGACTCTAATATGGTGAGAAGTCACTTACATGATTGATTAGAGCCAAAATGTGGCCCAAAATTGACTTGTAGGAAAGGGGTACCAAGAGGTGGTTAAAGGATGTCTAATTGCATGTACATGATGTTAACATGTTAATTGTATCAATATACGGTGGCAAGTGACTCTATAGGGTGCAAAGTGACTCTTATAGGGTGTAAAGGTACTCTAATATGGTGAACAGTGACTTACATGGTTGATTAGAGCCAAAATGTGGAACAAAATTAACTTGTATGAAAGTGGCATTAAGAGGTGGTAAAAGGATGTCAAATTGGATGTATATGATGTTAACATGTCAATTGTTGCATATATGGTGGAAAGTGACTCTTATAGGGTGCAAAGTGACTCTAATATGGTGAGAAGTGACTAACATGGTTAATTAGAACCAAAATGTGGACCAAAATTGACTTGTATGAATATGGCACTAAGAGGTGGTAAAAGGATTTCTAATTGCATGTCCATGATGTTAACATGTTAATTGTACCAATATATGATGGCAAGTGACTCTTATAAGGTGCAAAGTGACTCTAATATGGTGAGAAGTCACTTACATGATTGATTAGAGCCAAAATGTGGCCCAAAATTGACTTGTACGAAAGGGGTACCAAGAGGTGGTTAAAGGATGTCTAATTGCATGTACATGATGTTAACATGTTAATTATATCAATATTTGGTGGCAAGTGACTCTTAAAGGGTGCAAAGTGACTCTAATATGGTGAAAAGTGACTAACATGGTTAATTAGAACCAAAATGTGGACCAAAATTGACTTGTATGAATATGGCACTAAGAGGTGGTAAAAGGATTTCTAATGCATGTACATGATGTTAACATGTTAATTGTACCAATATATGATGGCAAGTGACTCTTATAAGGTGCAAAGTGACTCTAATATGGTGAGAAGTCACTTACATGATTGATTAGAGCCAAAATGTGGCCCAAAATTGACTTGTAGGAAAGGGGTACCAAGAGGTGGTTAAAGGATGTCTAATTGCATGTACATGATGTGAACATGTTAATTGTATCAATATACGGTGGCAAGTGACTCCTATAGGGTGCAAAGTGACTCTTATAGGGTGTAAAGGTACTCTAATATGGTGAACAGTGACTTACATGGTTGATTAGAGCCAAAATGTGGAACAAAATTAACTTGTATGAAAGTGGCATTAAGAGGTGGTAAAAGGATGTCAAATTGGATGTATATGATGTTAACATGTCAATTGTTGCATATATGGTGGAAAGTGACTCTTATAGGGTGCAAAGTGACTCTAATATGGTGAGAAGTGACTAACATGGTTAATTAGAACCAAAATGTGGACCAAAATTGACTTGTATGAATATTGCACTAAGAGGTGGTAAAAGGATTTCTAATTGCATGTCCATGATGTTAACATGTTAATTGTACCAATATATGATGGCAAGTGACTTATAAGGTGCAAAGTGACTCTAATATGGTGAGAAGTCACTTACATGATTGATTAGAGCCAAAATGTGGCCCAAAATTGACTTGTACGAAAGGGGTACCAAGAGGTTAAAGGATGTCTAATTGCATGTACATGATGTTAACATGTTAATTATATCAATATTTGGTGGCAAGTGACTCTTAAAGGGTGCAAAGTGACTCTAATATGGTGAAAAGTGACTAACATGGTTAATTAGAACCAAAATGTGGACCAAAATTGACTTGTATGAATATGGCACTAAGAGGTGGTAAAAGGATTTCTAATTGCATGTACATGATGTTAACATGTTAATTGTACCAATATATGATGGCAAGTGACTCTTATAAGGTGCAAAGTGACTCTAATATGGTGAGAAGTCACTTACATGATTGATTAGAGCCAAAATGTGGCCCAAAATTGACTTGTAGGAAAGGGGTACCAAGAGGTGGTTAAAGGATGTCTAATTGCATTTACGTGATGTTAACATGTTAATTGTATCAATATATGGGGCAAGTGACTCTTATAGGGTGTAAAGGTACTCTAATATGGTGAACAGTGACTTACATGGTTGATTAGAGCCAAAATGTGGAACAAAATTAACTTGTATGAAAGTGGCATTAATAGGTGGTAAAAGGATGTCAAATTGGATGTATATGATGTTAACATGTCAATTGTTGCATATATGGTGGAAAGTGACTCTTATAGGGTGCAAAGTGACTCTAATATGGTGAGAAGTGACTAACATGGTTAATTAGAACCAAAATGTGGACCAAAATTGACTTGTATGAATATGGCACTAAGAGGTGGTAAAAGGATTTCTAATTGCATGTCCATGATGTTAACATGTTAATTGTACCAATATATGATGGCAAGTGACTCTTATAAGGTGCAAAGTGACTCTAATATGGTGAGAAGTCACTTACATGATTGATTAGAGCCAAAATGTGGCCCAAATTGACTTGTACGAAAGGGGTACCAAGAGGTGGTTAAAGGATGTCTAATTGCATGTACATGATGTTAACATGTTAATTATATATTTGGTGGCAAGTGACTCTTAAAGGGTGCAAAGTGACTCTAATATGGTGAAAAGTGACTAACATGGTTAATTAGAACCAAAATGTGGACCAAAATTGACTTGTATGAATATGGCACTAAGAGGTGGTAAAAGGATTTCTAATGCATGTACATGATGTTAACATGTTAATTGTACCAATATATGATGGCAAGTGACTCTTATAAGGTGCAAAGTGACTCTAATATGGTGAGAAGTCACTTACATGATTGATTAGAGCCAAAATGTGGCCCAAAATTGACTTGTAGGAAAGGGGTACCAAGAGGTGGTTAAAGGATGTCTAATTGCATGTACATGATGAACATGTTAATTGTATCAATATGGTGGCAAGTGACTCCTATAGGGTGCAAAGTGACTCTTATAGGGTGTAAAGGTACTCTAATATGGTGAACAGTGACTTACATGGTTGATTAGAGCCAAAATGTGGAACAAAATTAACTTGTATGAAAGTGGCATTAATAGGTGGTAAAGGATGTCAAATTGGATGTATATGATGTTAACATGTCATTGTTGCATATATGGTGGAAAGTGACTCTTATAGGGTGCAAAGTGACTCTAATATGGTGAGAAGTGACTAACATGGTTAATTAGAACCAAAATGTGGACCAAAATTGACTTGTATGAATATGGCACTAAGAGGTGGTAAAAGGATTTCTAATTGCATGTCCATGATGTTAACATGTTAATTGTACCAATATATGATGGCAAGTGACTTTATAAGGTGCAAAGTGACTCTAATATGGTGAGAAGTCACTTACATGATTGATTAGAGCCAAAATGTGGCCCAAAATTGACTTGTACGAAAGGGGTACCAAGAGGGGTTAAAGGATGTCTAATTGCATGTACATGATGTTAAAATGTTAATTATATCAATATTTGGTGGCAAGTGACTCTTAAAGGGTGCAAAGTGACTCTAATATGGTGAAAAGTGACTAACATGGTTAATTAGAAAAAATGTGGACCAAAATTGACTTGTATGAATATGGCACTAAGAGGTGGTAAAAGGATTTCTTATTGCATGTACATGATGTTAACATGTTAATTGTACCAATATATGATGGCAAGTGACTCTTATAAGGTGCAAAGTGACTCTAATATGGTGAGAAGTCACTTACATGATTTATTAGAGCCAAAATGTGGCCCAAAATTGACTTGTAGGAAAGGGGTACCAAGAGGTGGTTAAAGGATGTCTAATTGCATTACTGATGTTAACATGTTAATTGTATCAATATGGTGGCAAGTGATAAGGGTGCAAGTGACTCTATGGGGTGTAAAGGTACTCTAATATGGTGAACAGTGACTTACATGGTTGATTAGAGCCAAAATGTGGAACAAAATTAACTTGTATGAAAGTGGCATTAATAGGTGGTAAAAGGATGTCAAATTGGATGTATATGATGTTAACATGTCAATTGTTGCATATATGGTGGAAAGTGACTCTTATAGGGTGCAAAGTGACTCTAATATGGTGAGAAGTGACTAACATGGTTAATTAGAACCAAAATGTGGACCAAAATTGACTTGTATGAATATGGCACTAAGAGGTGGTAAAAGGATTTCTAATTGCATGTCCATGATGTTAACATGTTAATTGTACCAATATATGATGGCAAGTGACTTATAAGGTGCAAAGTGACTCTAATATGGTGAGAAGTCACTTACATGATTGATTAGAGCCAAAATGTGGCCCAAAATTGATTGTACGAAAGGGGTACCAAGAGGTGTGGTAAAGGATGTCTAATTGCATGTACATGATGTTAACATGTTAATTATATCAATATTTGGTGGCAAGTGACTCTTAAAGGGTGCAAAGTGACTCTAATATGGTGAAAAGTGACTAACATGGTTAATTAGAACAAAATGTGGACCAAAATTGACTTGTATGAATATGGCACTAAGAGGTGGTAAAAGGATTTCTAATTGCATGTACATGATGTTAACATGTTAATTGTACCAATATATGGGCAAGTGACTCTTATAAGGTGCAAAGTGACTCTAATATGTGAGAAGTCACTTACATGATTGATTAGAGCCAAAATGTGGCCCAAAATTGACTTGTAGGAAAGGGGTACCAAGAGGTGGTTAAAGGATGTCTAATTGCATTTACGTGATGTTAACATGTTAATTGTATCAATATATGGGGCAAGTGACTCTATAGGGTGTAAAGGTACTCTAATATGGTGAACAGTGACTTACATGGTTGATTAGAGCCAAAATGTGGAACAAAATTAACTTGTATGAAAGTGGCATTAATAGGTGGTAAAGGATGTCAAATTGGATGTATATGATGTTAACATGTCAATTGTTGCATTATGGTGGAAAGTGACTCTTATAGTGAAGTGACAAATGTGGACCAAAATTGACTTGTATGAATATGGCACTAAGAGGTGGTAAAAGGATTTCTAATTGCATGTCCATGATGTTAACATGTTAATTGTACCAATATATGATGGCAAGTGACTCTTATAAGGTGCAAAGTGACTCTATATGGTGAGAAGTCACTTACATGATTGATTAGAGCCAAAATGTGGCCCAAAATTGACTTGTACGAAAGGGGTACCAAGAGGTGGTTAAAGGATGTCTAATTGCATGTACATGATGTTAACATGTTAATTATATCAATATTTGGTGGCAAGTGACTCTTAAAGGGTGCAAAGTGACTCTAATATGGTGAAAAGTGACTAACATGGTTAATTAGAACCAAAATGTGGACCAAAATTGACTTGTATGAATATGGCACTAAGAGGTGGTAAAAGGATTTCTAATTGCATGTACATGATGTTAACATGTTAATTGTACCAATATATGATGGCAAGTGACTCTTATAAGGTGCAAAGTGACTCTAATATGGTGAGAAGTCACTTACATGATTGATTAGAGCCAAAATGTGGCCCAAAATTGACTTGTAGGAAAGGGGTACCAAGAGGTGGTTAAAGGATGTCTAATTGCATGTACTGATGTGAACATGTTAATTGTATCAATATAGGTGGCAAGTGACTCCATAGGGTGCAAAGTGACTTTATAGGGTGTAAAGGTACTTAATATGGTGAACAGTGACTTACATGGTTGATTAGAGCCAAAATGTGGAACAAAATTAACTTGTATGAAAGTGGCATTAAGAGGTGGTAAAAGGATGTCAAATTGGATGTATATGATGTTAACATGTCAATTGTTGCATATATGGTGGAAAGTGACTCTTATAGGGTGCAAAGTGACTCTAATATGGTGAGAAGTGACTAACATGGTTAATTAGAACCAAAATGTGGACCAAAATTGACTTGTATGAATATTGCACTAAGAGGTGGTAAAAGGATTTCTAATTGCATGTCCATGATGTTAACATGTTAATTGTACCAATATATGATGGCAAGTGACTCTTATAAGGTGCAAAGTGACTCTAATATGGTGAGAAGTCACTTACATGATTGATTAGAGCCAAAATGTGGCCCAAAATTGACTTGTACGAAAGGGGTACCAAGAGGTGGTTAAAGGATGTCTAATTGCATGTACATGATGTTAACATGTTAATTATATCAATATTTGGTGGCAAGTGACTCTTAAAGGGTGCAAAGTGACTCTAATATGGTGAAAAGTGACTAACATGGTTAATTAGAACCAAAATGTGGACCAAAATTGACTTGTATGAATATGGCACTAAGAGGTGGTAAAAGGATTTCTAATTGCATGTACATGATGTTAACATGTTAATTTACCAATATATGATGGCAAGTGACTCTTATAAGTGCAAAGTGACTCTAATATGGTGAGAAGTCACTTACATGATTGATTAGAGCCAAAATGTGGCCCAAAATTGACTTGTACGAAAGGGGTACCAAGAGGTGGTTAAAGGGTCTAATTGCATGTACATGATGTTAACATGTTAATTATATCAATATGGTGGCAAGTGACTCTTAAGGGTGCAAAGTGACTCTAATATGGTGAGAAGTGACAAATGGTGTAAAGGTACTCTAATATGGTGAACAGTGACTTACATGGTTGATTAGAGGCAAAATGTGGAACAAAATTAACTTGTATGAAAGTGGCATTAATAGGTGGTAAAAGGATGTCAAATTGGATGTATATATGTTAACATGTCAATTGTTGCATATATGGTGGAAAGTGACTCTTATAGGGTGCAAAATGTGGACCAAAATTGACTTGTATGAACATGGCACTAAGAGGTGGTAAAAGGATTTCTAATTGCATGTCCATGATGTTAACATGTTAATTGTACCAATATTGATGGCAAGTGACTCTTATAAGGTGCAAAGTGACTCTAATATGTGAGAAGTCACTTACATGATTGATTAGAGCCAAAATGTGGCCCAAAATTGACTTGTACGAAAGGGGTACCAAGAGGTGGTTAAAGGATGTCTAATTGCATGTACATGATGTTAACATGTTAATTATATCAATATTTGGTGGCAAGTGACTCTTAAAGGGTGCAAAGTGACTCTAATATGGTGAAAAGTGACTAACATGGTTAATTAGAACCAAATGTGGACCAAAATTGACTTGTATGAATATGGCACTAAGAGGTGGTAAAAGGATTTCTAATGCATGTACATGATGTTAACATGTTAATTGTACCAATATATGATGGCAAGTGACTCTTATAAGGTGCAAAGTGACTCTATATGGTGAGAAGTCACTTACATGATTGATTAGAGCCAAAATGTGGCCCAAAATTGACTTGTAGGAAAGGGGTACCAAGAGGTGGTTAAAGGATGTCTAATTGCATGTATGATGTGAACATGTTAATTGTATCAATATACGGTGGCAAGTGACTCTATAGGGTGCAAAGTGACTCTTATAGGGTGTAAAGGTACTCTAATATGGTGAACAGTGACTTACATGGTTGATTAGAGCCAAAATGTGGAACAAAATTAACTTGTATGAAAGTGGCATTAATAGGTGGTAAAAGGATGTCAAATTGGATGTATATGATGTTAACATGTCAATTGTTGCATATGGTGGAAAGTGACTCTTATAGGGTGCAAAGTGACTCTAATATGGTGAGAAGTGACTAACATGGTTAATTAGAACCAAAATGTGGACCAAAATTGACTTGTATGAATATGGCACTAAGAGGTGGTAAAAGGATTTCTAATTGCATGTCCATGATGTTAACATGTTAATTGTACCAATATATGATGGGTGACTCTTATAAGGTGCAAAGTGACTCTAATATGGTGAGAAGTCACTTACATGATTGATTAGAGCCAAAATGTGGCCCAAAATTGACTTGTACAAGGGGTACCAAGAGGTGGTTAAAGGATGTCTAATTGCATGTACATGATGTTAACATGTTAATTATATCATATTTGGTGGCAAGTGACTCTTAAAGGGTGCAAAGTGACTCTAATATGGTGAAAAGTGACTAACATGGTTAATTAGAACCAAAATGTGGACCAAAATTGACTTGTATGAATATGGCACTAAGAGGTGGTAAAAGGATTTCTAATTGCATGTACATGATGTTAACATGTTAATTGTACCAATATATGATGGCAAGTGACTCTTATAAGGTGCAAAGTGACTCTAATATGGTGAGAAGTCACTTACATGATTGATTAGAGCCAAAATGTGGCCCAAAATTGACTTGTAGGAAAGGGGTACCAAGAGGTGGTTAAAGGATGTCTAATTGCATGTACATGATGTTAACATGTTAATTGTATCAATATGGTGGCAAGGACTTAGGTGCAAGTGACTCTATATGGTGAGAAGTGACATGGTGTAAAGGTACTCTAATATGGTGAACAGTGACTTACATGGTTGATTAGAGCCAAAATGTGGAACAAAATTAACTTGTATGAAAGTGGCATTAATAGGTGGTAAAAGGATGTCAAATTGGATGTATATGATGTTAACATGTCAATTGTTGCATATATGGTGGAAAGTGACTCTTATAGGGTGCAAAGTGACTCTAATATGGTGAGAAGTGACTAACATGGTTAATTAGAACCAAAATGTGGACCAAAATTGACTTGTATGAATATGGCACTAAGAGGTGGTAAAAGGATTTCTAATTGCATGTCCATGATGTTAACATGTTAATTGTACCAATATATGATGGCAAGTGACTCTTATAAGGTGCAAAGTGACTCTAATATGGTGAGAAGTCACTTACATGATTGATTAGAGCCAAAATGTGGCCCAAAATTGACTTGTACGAAAGGGGTACCAAGGGGTTAAAGGATGTCTAATTGCATGTACATGATGTTAACATGTTAATTATATCAATATTTGGTGGCAAGTGACTCTTAAAGGGTGCAAAGTGACTCTAATATGGTGAAAGTGACTAACATGGTTAATTAGAACCAAAATGTGGACCAAAATTGACTTGTATGAATATGGCACTAAGAGGTGGTAAAAGGATTTCTAATTGCATGTACATGATGTTAACATGTTAATTGTACCAATATATGATGGCAAGTGATCTTATAAGGTGCAAAGTGACTCTAATATGGTGAGAAGTCACTTACATGATTGATTAGAGCCAAAATGTGGCCCAAAATTGACTTGTAGGAAAGGGGTACCAAGAGGTGGTTAAAGGATGTCTAATTGCATTACCGTGATGTTAACATGTTAATTGTATCAATATATGGGGCAAGTGACTCTTATAGGGTGTAAAGGTACTCTAATATGGTGAACAGTGACTTACATGGTTGATTAGAGCAAAATGTGGAACAAAATTAACTTGTATGAAAGTGGCATTAATAGGTGGTAAAAGGATGTCAAATTGGATGTATATGATGTTAACATGTCAATTGTTGCATATATGGTGGAAAGTGACTCTTATAGGGTGCAAAGTGACTCTAATATGGTGAGAAGTGACTAACATGGTTAATTAGAACCAAAATGTGGACCAAAATTGACTTGTATGAATATGGCACTAAGAGGTGGTAAAAGGATTTCTAATTGCATGTACATGATGTTAACATGTTAATTGTACCAATATATGATGGCAAGTGACTCTTATAAGGTGCAAAGTGACTCTAATATGGTGAGAAGTCACTTACATGATTGATTAGAGCCAAAATGTGGCCCAAAATTGACTTGTGAAAGGGGTACCAAGAGGTGGTTAAAGGATGTCTAATTGCATGTACATGATGTTAACATGTTAATTATATCAATATTTGGTGGCAAGTGACTCTTAAAGGGTGCAAAGTGACTCTAATATGGTGAAAAGTGACTAACATGGTTAATTAGAACCAAAATGTGGACCAAAATTGACTTGTATGAATATGGCACTAAGAGGTGGTAAAAGGATTTCTAATCATGTACATGATGTTAACATGTTAATTGTCAATATATGATGGCAAGTGACTCTTATAAGGTGCAAAGTGACTCTAATATGGTGAGAAGTCACTTACATGATTGATTAGAGCCAAAATGTGGCCCAAAATTGACTTGTAGGAAAGGGGTACCAAGAGGTGGTTAAAGGATGTCTAATTGCATGTACATGATGTGAACATGTTAATTGTATCAATATATGGTGGCAAGTGACTCCTATAGGGTGCAAAGTGACTCTTATGGGTGTAAAGGTACTCTAATATGGTGAACAGTGACTTACATGGTTGATTAGAGCCAAAATGTGGAACAAAATTAACTTGTATGAAAGTGGCATTAAGAGGTGGTAAAAGGATGTCAAATTGGATGTATATGATGTTAACATGTCAATTGTTGCATATATGGTGGAAAGTGACTCTTATAGGGTGCAAAGTGACTCTAATATGGTGAGAAGTGACTAACATGGTTAATTAGAACCAAAATGTGGACCAAAATTGACTTGTATGAATATGGCACTAAGAGGTGGTAAAAGGATTTCTAATTGCATGTCCATGATGTTAACATGTTAATTGTACCAATATATGATGGCAAGTGACTCTTATAAGGTGCAAAGTGACTCTAATATGGTGAGAAGTCACTTACATGATTGATTAGAGCCAAAATGTGGCCCAAAATTGACTTGTACGAAAGGGGTACCAAGAGGTGGTTAAAGGATGTCTAATTGCATGTACATGATGTTAACATGTTAATTATATCATATTTGGTGGCAAGTGACTCTTAAAGGGTGCAAAGTGACTAATATGGTGAAAAGTGACTAACATGGTTAATTAGAACCAAAATGTGGACCAAAATTGACTTGTATGAATATGGCACTAAGAGGTGGTAAAAGGATTTCTAATTGCATGTACATGATGTTAACATGTTAATTGTACCAATATATGATGGCAAGTGACTCTTATAAGGTGCAAAGTGACTCTAATATGGTGAGAAGTCACTTACATGATTGAGAGCCAAAATGTGGCCCAAAATTGACTTGTAGGAAAGGGGTACCAAGAGGTGGTTAAAGGATGTCTAATTGCATGTACATGATGTTAACATGTTAATTATATCAATATTTGGTGGCAAGTGACTCTTAAGGGTGCAAAGTGACTCTAATATGGTAAAAGTGACTAACATGGTTAATTAGAACCAAAATGTGGACCAAAATTGACTTGTATGAATATGGCACTAAGAGGTGGAAAAGGATTTCTAATAACATGTACATGATGTTAACATGTTAAATTTCATATATGATGGCAAGTGACTCTTATAAGGTGCAAAGTGACTCTAATATGGTGAGAAGTCACTTACATGATTGATTAGAGCCAAAATGTGGCCCAAAATTGACTTGTAGGAAAGGGGTACCAAGAGGTGGTTAAAGGATGTCTAATTGCATGTACATGATGTGAACATGTTAATTGTATCAATATATGGTGGCAAGTGACTCCTATAGGGTGCAAAGTGACTCTTATAGGGTGTAAAGGTACTCTAATATGTGAACAGTGACTTACATGGTTGATTAGAGCCAAAATGTGGAACAAAATTAACTTGTATGAAAGTGGCATTAAGAGGTGGTAAAGGATGTCAAATTGGATGTATATGATGTTAACATGTCAATTGTTGCATATATGGTGGAAAGTGACTCTTATAGGGTGCAAAGTGACTCTAATATGGTGAGAAGTGACTAACATGGTTAATTAGAACCAAAATGTGGACCAAAATTGACTTGTATGAATATGGCACTAAGAGGTGGTAAAAGGATTTCTAATTGCATGTCCATGATGTTAACATGTTAATTGTACCAATATATGATGGCAAGTGACTCTTATAAGGTGCAAAGTGACTCTAATATGGTGAGAAGTCACTTACATGATTGATTAGAGCCAAAATGTGGCCCAAAATTGACTTGTACGAAAGGGGTACCAAGAGGTGGTTAAAGGATGTCTAATTGCATGTACATGATGTTAACATGTTAATTAATCAATATTTGGTGGCAAGTGACTCTTAAAGGGTGCAAAGTGACACTAATATGGTGAAAAGTGACTAACATGGTTAATTAGAACCAAATGTGGACCAAAATTGACTTGTATGAATATGGCACTAAGAGGTGGTAAAAGGATTTCTAACATGTACATGATGTTAACATGTTAATTGTACATATATGATGGCAAGTGACTCTATAAGGTGCAAAGTGACTCTAATATGGTGAGAAGTCACTTACATGATTGATTAGAGCCAAAATGTGGCCCAAAATTGACTTGTAGGAAAGGGGTACCAAGAGGTGGTTAAAGGATGTCTAATTGCATTACGTGATGTTAACATGTTAATGTATATATATGGGGCAAGTGACTCTTATAGGGTGTAAAGTACTCTAATATGGTGAACGTGACTTACATGGTTGATTAGAGCAAAATGTGGAACAAAATTAACTTGTATGAAAGTGGCATTAATAGGTGGTAAAGGATGTCAAATTGGATGTATATGATGTTAACATGTCAATTGTTGCATATATGGTGGAAAGTGACTCTTATAGGGTGCAAAGTGACTCTTATGGTGAGAAGTGACTAACATGGTTAATTAGAACCAAAATGTGGACCAAAATTGACTTGTATGAATATGGCACTAAGAGGTGGTAAAAGGATTTCTAATTGCATGTACATGATGTTAACATGTTAATTGTACCAATATATGATGGCAAGTGACTCTTATAAGGTGCAAAGTGACTCTAATATGGTGAGAAGTCACTTACATGATTGATTAGAGCCAAAATGTGGCCCAAAATTGACTTGTACGAAAGGGGTACCAAGAGGTGGTTAAAGGATGTCTAATTGCATGTACATGATGTTAACATGTTAATTATATCAATATTTGGTGGCAAGTGACTCTTAAAGGGTGCAAAGTGACTCTAATATGGTGAAAAGTGACTAACATGGTTAATTAGAACCAAAATATGGACCAAAATTGACTTGTATGAATATGGCACTAAGAGGTGGGAAAAGGATTTCTAATAACATGTACATGATGTTAACATGTTAATTGTACCAATATATGATGGCAAGTGACTCTTATAAGGTGCAAAGTGACTCTAATATGGTGAGAAGTCACTTACATGATTGATTAGAGCCAAAATGTGGCCCAAAATTGACTTGTAGGAATGGGGTACCAAGAGGTGGTTAAAGGATGTTAATTGCATGTACATGATGTGAACATGTTAATTGTATCAATATACGGTGGCAAGTGACTCCTATAGGGTGCAAAGTGACTCTTATAGGGTGTAAAGGTACTCTAATATGGTGAACAGTGACTTACATGGTTGATTAGAGCCAAAATGTGGAACAAAATTAACTTGTATGAAAGTCGCATTAATAGGTGGTAAAAGGATGTCAAATTGGATGTATATGATGTTAACATGTCAATTGTTGCATATATGGTGGAAAGTGACTCTTATAGGGTGCAAAGTGACTCTAATATGGTGAGAAGTGACTAACATGGTTAATTAGAACCAAAATTGGACCAAAATTGACTTGTATGAATATGGCACTAAGAGGTGGTAAAAGGATTTCTAATTGCATGTCCATGATGTTAACATGTTAATTGTACCAATATATGATGGCAAGTGACTCTTATAAGGTGCAAAGTGACTCTAATATTGTGAGAAGTCACTTACATGATTGATTAGAGCCAAAATGTGGCCCAAAATTGACTTGTACGAAAGGGGTACCAAGAGGTGGTTAAAGGATGTCTAATTGCATGTACATGATGTTAACATGTTAATTATATCAATATTTGGTGGCAAGTGACTCTTAAAGGGTGCAAAGTGACTAATATGGTGAAAAGTGACTAACATGGTTAATTAGAACCAAATGTGGACCAAAATTGACTTGTATGAATATGGCACTAAGAGGTGGTAAAAGGATTTCTAATAACATGTACATGATGTTAACATGTTAATTGTACCATATATGATGGCAAGTGACTCTTATAAGGTGCAAAGTGACTCTAATATGGTGAGAAGTCACTTACATGATTAATTTGCAGTTTTTCTTGCAGTCATGTACATAATGTGAACATGTTAATGTATCAATATACGGTGGCAAGTGACTCCTATAGGGTACAAAATGACTTTATAGGGTGTAAAGGTACTCTAATATGGTGAACAGTGACTTACATGGTTGATTAGAGCCAAAATGTGGAACAAAATTAACTTGTATGAAAGTGGCATTAAGAGGTGGTAAAGGATGTCAAATTGGATGTATATGATGTTAACATGTCAATTGTTGCATATATGGTGGAAAGTGACTCTTATAGGGTGCAAAGTGACTCTAATATGGTGAGAAGTGACTGACATGGTTAATTAGAACCAAAATGTGGACCAAAATTGACTTGTATGAATATGCACTAAGAGGTGGTAAAAGGATTTCTAATTGCATGTCCATGATGTTAACATGTTAATTGGACCAATATATGATGGCAAGTGATATAAGGTGCAAAGTGACTCTAATATGGTGAGAAGTCACTTACATGATTGATTAGAGCCAAAATGTGGCCCAAAATTTACTTGTAGGAAAGGGGTACCAAGAGGTGGTTAAAGGATGTCTAATTGCATGTACATGATGTGAACATGTTAATTGTATCAATATACGGTGGCAACTGACTCCTATAGGGTGCAAAGTGACTCTTATAGGGTGTAAAGGTACTCTAATATGGTGAACAGTGACTTACATGGTTGATTAGAGCCAAAATGTGGAACAAAATTAACTTGTATGAAAGTGGCATTAGGAGGTGGTAAAAGGATGTCAAATTGGATGTATATGATGTTAACATGTCAATTGTTGCATATATGGTGGAAAGTGACTCTTATAGGGTGCAAAGTGACTCTAATATGGTGAGAAGTGACTGACATGGTTAATTAGAACCAAAATGTGGACCAAAATTGACTTGTATGAATATTGCACTAAGAGGTGGTAAAAGGATTTCTAATTGCATGTCCATGATGTTAACATGTTAATTGGACCAATATATGATGGCAAGTGACTCTTATAAGGTGCAAAGTGACTCTAATATGGTGAGAAGTCACTTACATGATTGATTAGAGCCAAAATGTGGCCCAAAATTGACTTGTACGAAAGGGTACCAAGAGGTGGTTAAAGGATGTCTAATTGCATGTACATGATGTTAACATGTTAATTATATCAATATTTGGTGGCAAGTGACTCTTAAAGGGTGCAAAGTGACTCTAATATGGTGAGAAGTGACTAAATGGTGTAAATGTACTCTAATATGGTGAACAGTGACTTACATGGTTGATTAGAGCCAAAATGTGGAACAAAATTAACTTCTATGAAAGTGGCATTAATAGGTGGTAAAAGGATGTCAAATTGGATGTATATGATGTTAACATGTCAATTGTTGCATATATGGTGGAAAGTGACTTTTATAGGGTGCAAAGTGACTCTAATATGGTGAGAAGTGACTAACATGGTTAATTAGAACCAAAATGTGGACCAAAATTGACTTGTATGAATATGGCACTAATAGGTGGTAAAAGGATTTCTAATTGCATTCCATGATGTTAACATGTTAATTGTACCAATATATGATGGCAAGTGACTCTTATAAGGTGCAAAGTGACTCTAATATGGTGAGAAGTCACTTACATGATTGATTAGAGCCAAAATGTGGGACAAAATTGACTTGTACGCAAGGGGTACTAAGAGGTGGTTAAAGGATGTCTAATTGCATGTACATGATGTTAACATGTTAATTATATCTATATTTGGTGGCAAGTGACTCTTAAAGGGTGCAAAGTGACTCTAATATGTTGAAAAGTGACTAACATGGTTAATTAGAACCAAAATGTGGACCAAAATTGACTTATATGAATATGGCACTAAGAGGTGGTAAAAGGATTTCTAATTGCTTGTACATGATGTTAACATGTTAATTGTACCAATATATGATGGCAAGTGACTCTTATAAGGTGCAAATTGACTCTAATATGGTGAGAAGTCACTTACATGATTGATTAGAGCCAAAATGTGGCCCAAAATTGACTTGTAGGAAAGGGTACCAAGAGGTGGTTAAAGGATGTCTAATTGCATTACGTGATGTTAACATGTTAATTGTATCAATATATGGGGCAAGTGACTCTTATAGGGTGTAAAGGTACTCTAATATGGTGAACAGTGACTTACATGGTTGATTAGAGGCAAAATGTGGAACAAAATTAGCTTGTATGAAAGTGGCATTAATAGGTGGTAAAAGGATGTCAAATTGGATGTATATGATGTTAACATGTCAATTGTTGCATATATGGTGGAAAGTGACTCTTATAGGGTGCAAAGTGACTCTATTATGGTGAGAAGTGACTAACACGGTTAATTAGAACCAAAATGTGGACCAAAATTGACTTGTATGAATATGGCACTAAGAGGTGGTAAAAGGATTTCTAATTGCATGTACCTGATGTTAACATGTTAATTGTACCAATATATGATGGCAAGTGACTCTTATAAGGTGCAAAGTGACTCTAATATGGTGAGAAGTCACTTACATGATTGATTAGAGCTAAAATGTGGCCCAAAATTGACTTGTAGGAAAGGGGTACCAAGAGGCGGTTAAAGGATGTCTAATTGCATGTACATGATGTGAACAATGTAATGTATCAATATACGGTGGCAAGTGACTCCTATAGGGTGCAAAGTGACTCTTATAGGGTGTAAAGGTACTCTAATATGGTGAACAGTGACTTACATGGTTGATTAGAGCCAAAATGTGGAACAAAATTAACTTCTATGAAAGTGGCATTAATAGGTGGTAAAAGGATGTCAAATTGGATTATATGATGTTAACATGTCAATTGTTGCATATATGGTGGAAAGTGACTTTTATAGGGTGCAAAGTGACTCTAATATGGTGAGAAGGACTAACATGGTTAATTAGAACCAAAATGTGGACCAAAATTGACTTGTATGAATATGGCACTAATATGTGGTAAAAGGATTTCTAATTGCATGTCCATGATGTCAACATGTTAATTGTACCAATATATGATGGCAAGTGACTCTTATAAGGTGCAAAGTGACTCTAATATGGTGAGAAGTCACTTACATGATTGATTAGAGCCAAAATGTGGCCCAAAATTGACTTGTACGAAGGGGTACCAAGAGGTGGTTAAAGGATGTCTAATTGCATGTACATGATGTTAACATGTTAATTATATATATTTGGTGGCAAGTGACTCTTAAAGGGTGCAAAGTACTCTAATATGGTGAAAAGTGACTAACATGGTTAATTAGAACCAAAATGTGGACCAAAATGACTTGTATGAATATGGCACACAGGTGGTAAAAGGATTTCTAATTGCATGTACATGATGTCAACATGTAATTGTACCAATATGATGGCGAGTGACTCTTATAAGGTGCAAAGTGACTCTAATATGGTGAGAAGTCACTTACATGATGATTAGAGCCAAAATGTGGCCCAAAATTGACTTGTAGGAAAGGGGTACCAAGAGGTGGTTAAAGGATGTCTAATTGCATTTACGTAATGTTAACATGTTAATTGTATCAATATATGGGGCAAGACTGACATTTATAGGGTGTAAAGGTACTCTAATATGGTGAACAGTGACTTACATGGTTGATTAGAGGCAAAATGTGGAACAAAATTAACTTGTATGAAAGTGGAATAGGTGGTAAAAGGATGTCAAATTGGATGTATATGATGTTACATGTCAATTGTTGCATATATGGTGGAAAGTGACTCTTATAGGGTGCAAAGTGACTCTATTATGGTGAGAAGTGACTAACACGGTTAATTAGAACTAAAATGTGGACCAAAATGACTTGTATGAATATGGCACTAAGAGGTGGTAAAAGGATTTCTAATTGCATGTACATGATGTTAACATGTTAATTGTACCAATATATGATGGCAAGTGACTCTTATAAGGTGTAAAGTGACTCTAATATGGTGAGAAGTCACTTACATGATTGATTAGAGCCAAAATGTGGCCCAAAATTGACTTGTACGAAAGGGGTACCAAGAGGTGGTTAAAGGATGTCTAATTGCATGTACATGATGTTAACATGTTAATTATATCAATATTTGGTGGCAAGTGACTCTTAAAGGGTGCAAAGTGACTCTAATATGGTGAAAAGTGACTAACATGGTTAATTAGAACCAAAATGTGGACCAAAATTGACTTGTATGAATATGGCACAAAGAGGTTGGAAAAGGATTTCTAATAACATGTAACATGTTAATTGTACCAATATATGATGGCAAGTGACTCTTATAAGGTGCAAAGTGACTCTAATATGGTGAGAAGTCACTTACATGATTGATTAGAGCGAAAATGTGGCCCAAAATTGACTTGTAGGAAAGGGGTACCAAGAGGTGGTTAAAGGATGTCTAATTGCATGTACATGATGTGAACATGTTTAATTGTATCAATATAC
>NW_027417894.1:0-94715 GCF_009905375.1 Apium graveolens | reverse complement strand
ACAACCAAGTACAAATACAGAGTTTCATTCTGAACTGGTTTGGCCAAAAAGGGGCTTGAACCTTGTATTTCTTATTCCTTAACGACATTGACATTCATCGGTCCAGGAAAAAATCTTTTACTTTCTTAAAGATTTGAAGAATGGTGGCAACTAGTCCGGACTTGGAGATGAACCGTCCCAAAGCAGTAATCATTTTCATTGTGTTCTGAATGTCCTTTACAGAGCGTGGATGTTCCATACCAGACTGGCCTGTAGGATGGCTCAATTCCCTATTCGGAGACCATTAATCCTAAAAACTTTCCAGATCCTACACCAAAAGCACATGGTGAAATTCAAACAATCTTGTGATATCTCAAAACCTCAAAAGTTTCCCTCAAATGGGCTCTATGATCAACCTTTAGAAGGCTCTTGACTAACATGTCATCTTCGTAGACCTCCATGATCTTTCCAATAAAATCCTTAAAAATCTTATTCACCAACCATTGGTAAGTGGCTCATGCATTCTTGAGACCAAATGTCATAATCAAAGATAATAAAAATACCAAAGTTGGTGATGAATAAACCTTTTTGGATGTCATTTTTATGATTTTGATTGATTATAGCTAAATCCATCCATGAAACTCAGCATCTCATGCCCTCCAGTGGAATCTATCAAAGTGTCTATCTGTGGGAAAGGAAAAATATCTCTTGGAATGCATCGTTCAGGTTAGTGAAGTAACATACATACCTCAACTTTCCATTAGCGTTTTTCACCATCACCGGATTAGCACAACCATTCATGAAGTGTTTATTCCCTCATTGAACCCAACCTCTAAGAGCTATTTACCTCATGTTTTATGTGCCCTTTCCTTTTTCAAAGCAAAACTCATTTTCTTTTGCTTTACTGTATTCGGTAGGGTCGATATTAGCTTATGAGTTATAATTCAAAACAATACTCGGCATATCAACTGCTGACCACGCAAAAAATGTCATTTCTCTTGTCAGAACTTTATCAACGTCAGGGGTTCCTTTAAAGAAGCTCCAAAAAAGTCATCTTTTTCGGGGTCGGCGGGTCAAGGGAATTGATGAAAATAAGAAATAAAGAGATTACAGAGAAGTGCCAGCACATTGATTATCCGTTTCAACTTCACCGGAGAAACGTTATAATGCCCGTTTTAACTCTTGTATATTCATATGGGCATTATAATCGTTATCCGGTAATTAGATCCTTACAAACAAAGCTAGATCATTGTATAGGATTTAATATTTAATATCTTTGTAGTAGCTAGGAACTTTGTGTTCTTAGATTGTAGCCGGTTAATTTATTTATCGGAGTGTATCAACACCCCCGAGGATTTATATATGAATATATACTTCCCGAATATCTTGTATTCCTCGTTTTATTTTCCCAAACACTATTCACCACAAGGACACGGAACCACTAACCAGACACTAAATTATATACTATAAAAGATTCGAAATAATTTTTAATTTAGTGAGTATCGTATTCAACCCCCCCTCTTTCTACAATACTTCGAGACCTAATAGGAGTAATTGGAACCATGTCATCAACATTCTCCGAACTTTCACTATTTCCTGCAAGCTATATTTTTATAATGTCTTCAAGCACTGCCTTCACTTTCTCAAGTTGTTCCTTTGTATACTCAGAATCGACTACAAGCTTATCCTTATACAATGCATTCTCATTAAAAGTAACAACTCTACTTCTAATGACCTTCTTTGTCAAATTATACCAGAAACGGTGACCCATATCATCTGAGCCATAACTAATGAAGATACACTTTTTTAATTTTAGATCAAGCGTGGCCCTGGTCAGAATCTTTAACATGCACATAAGATACAACACCAAAACCCGCAAGTGTGAAAGATTTACTTTCTTTCCTGCCACTGTTCTTCAAAAAATCTTGAAACCCAAAGGACTTGAAGGTTTTTTTATTTATGACACACTGTTGTGCTAATAGCATCTGGGCAAAACAATCTGGACGATTTCAGTGTTTATGGTTCTGATTTTGATGTATGTCTGCATAATCTCTCTAAAGTGCTTAAACGTTGTGAAGAGGTTAATTTGGTTTGAATGGAAATAGTGCCACTTCATGGTCAATGAATGAGTGGTACTTGGTCTCTTATTTCTGAACCTGGCATCCAAGTTGATAAAGCAAAATTTGAGGTGATTGAGAAACTCCCTCTCATGTTAATGTCAAGGGAGTTAGGAGTTTCTTAGGTCATGCGGGGTTTTATCGTCATTTTATCAAAGATTTTTCAAAAATTACAAAACCCCTCACTCAATTGCTGTTTAAGGATGCCACTTTTGTCTTTATTGATGCTTGTTTGGAGTCTTTTTACAGGATTAAGGAAGCTTTGATAACTGCAACTATCATACAACCTCCAGATTGGAATCTTTCATTCGAAATCATTTGTGATGCAAGTGATTATGCTATTGGAGAAGTTCTCGGTCAGAGGAAAGACAAGGTATTGCACGCTATCTACTATGCAAGTAAAACCTTGGATGAAGCTCAGGGGAACTATGCTACTACTGAGAAGGAGCTTCTAGTTGTGGTCTATGCTCTTGACAAATTTCGTGCTTATCTCATTTGTTCCAAAGTCATTGTTCACACAGATCATTCTGCACTTAAATATCTAGGAAAACAATCAGCGTGCTATGGAAGTCGATAAGGATTACACGTCCGAGGATAAGGCCTCCGATGATGAGGACTTTGATGATGGCGGCGGTGATGGTACGGGATCAATGCCTGATGTCCCTGAATCTACTCGGTCCCTGAGTCTCCCCATGTCTCCACCATCCTCCTTTGCACCTGTAAGTGCTACTTTAACCATGAGTATCCCCCTGTCTCCGTTGTCCTCCTTTGCTACTTCAACCATGAGTCTCCCCCTATCTCCCCTGTGCTCCTTTGATACTTGGACCATGAATCTCCCCATGTCTCCACCATCCTCCTTTGCACCCGTAAATGCTACTTGGAAGCCGAGTCTCCCCGTGTCTCTACCATCCTCCTTTTCAACTATGAGTCTACCCATGTCTTCACCATCCTCCTTTGCACCAATAAGTGCTACTTCAACCCTCACTGTGACACCTCCTGGTCCTGTCTTGGTGCAAACATTAATGTGTGGCTTGGCATCTTCACATGAATCTTTTGTGGGACCTGCACTGAACCGTCCTATACCTACCATGCTAACGGGGTCAATAATGCGGGTTCCGTCCGCAAGGGGAATGGTTGCTCCTATAATGGTTGATCTTGTGCCAGCATATGGATCATACATGGTGCCTCAGCAAATATTGGAATGGCTCAGTCTGGCATGGGGGTAGTACCCACAACTGTTGTTCCTGAATCTTATATAATGCCACAAGAAAATGCTGGGCTTCCTGAGCTACCTGGCATTGAGTTTGATAATTCAGAGTTCTTTATGTCACTGCTGCAGGGAAATGACGTAGCAAATGAGGGTGGATGGTTCAATGATCAGAATGATCTTCATAATCATTAGATAAGTGATCCTTGAGATGTTATAATTATTTATCTCCTAAAAAGATGGTTATGTCACATGTAGAATTTAATCTCTTTTAATTTTTTTTCATTTTTAGTTATCACCCACAAAGGTGATTATGTCATATCTTAAATTTAGTCGTTTACATTTTATTTTATTTCTCTTTGTTATTTAAGATAATTAATCAAACAACTTTTCAAATTTAATCTTTTAAGATAGGGATAATGATGATCTTGATTTGCAATTCTTAGGATTTGTTATCATTTCAAACCAGAAAGTTTGTAGCTAATTTTTACAATATTCATGCTTCTTACCTTCTATCTTAATAATCTTGTTAACTTTGCATCTAAATTAATGAGATAATTTGACTTTAGAATTACAAGAAGTAAAGGTAATTCTATTTCTCTGAAAGTGAACTTTAGCATAAAAAAAAATTAATTTTGGGAATTGTCCAAGTAGTAATTTTAGGTATTTAACTATAAATTTATAATGTATGTTACCAAAGTCATTGTTAGAGTAATTTAACAATTAAATCCAAAATTTTATTAAATGAGTTATTATTGGGGTAAAACAACAAAGGGATTCAATATATTACAAATTAAATATAATGTAAAAATATTTTCTCTTAGAGTATAGAAAAAATGTTCCAACCTATACCAAAAGTTCACCTACAAGCAAATTGTTAGATGGGAAAAATCTTATAGAACATATGGTTAAATTAAATTTGAGTATCTTGTTTACTTATTTGAAACAATAGACATTTTATTATTGATATTTGATAAGAAAATATGCAATATATTTTATTTAAAGTTCTATTTAAAGTGAATTACAATTTAATTATCAAAAAATTATTGGAATGTGAAATATGAAATAAGAAAGTATATAATATTTTCAATTAAATTTACTAAAATAATATATATTAATAAGTATTTTCAATGCCTTCCTCGGTCCAAAAACAAATATCAGTTCCAATAAATAATTTAATTTGTTAAATTTTCAAACCAAAAAAATAGAAATAATTAAATTTAGTTACTCGTGATTTGTAAAAATCGGGAATCGGGGAAGATCGATGGTGCTACCAATTTGGGATTAATTAAAACAGGAGATTAAACGTAGTAAAAAATGGATGTATTATAATATTAAATTATATTTAATATATTATTATAATTATATTATTTATTTATTAACAAATATATATTTATTCTATCTTAATTTTTATATTTATTCATATTTAAATGAATATAATAATTTTAATTTTATTAAATAATTATATATACTCCAATACAGAAAAATTTCCAAGGACTAATCGGATTTCAAAAATTGAAGGGGATTAATCGCGAATTAATTGGTTAAATTGGAGATTTTTAGAACACTTCTTGTGATTATTATTTGCTTTTAGTTGAAGAATACTTGAAATATACCTTACACATTATTACACTTTAGTTGTCTTTATAATTATTTACATTTTAACATAAATAAAAAAAATTGTAACATATGATCTCATCAAGAAATAGTAATCGTAATTTTATTACAAAAACAATTAATTTAATGCTTCAGTTTGAAACCTAGCAACCATATGATCTGATTTTATGGGAAAAATTATAAGGGAAGAAATGATAACCAAAATATATAATTAATTTTGGTAACCTTATATACAAAGGAACCACGTTTAAGGTTTGATAAAGTCAATGGTCTCTATTTAAGGAATAGTAATAGATAGATATAACAAAAGTAAAGTGTTCACTAATAACTGCTATGAAATCTGACAAATTAGATTAGATAGTAGAAACCACAACTATGTAGTGCACACCACTCAAATTTCCGAGCCCCTAAAAATTAATGAGAGCCATTAATTGGAACATTAATCGAACTGATTAATCGGACTGATTAATCGGAACATTAATAGGGAGAATATAAATATTATTTTTAACTTTTATTATTATAAAATGATAAATATGTCAGATATTTATTTGACAAAAGAAATTAGAATGGTATTAAATAATATCTACACATTTGACATTCGTTAATTACTAATTATTGAGTTTACAATATTAACTAATATTTTAATTCACACTTCTAAGCTAATTACAATATGTCATTTTATATTTCAAGTGGGAAAATAAATATGTTAGATTACTTATTACTTTTTACCAATACTTTATATTAGAAATTGGCATGATATTGTGTAAAATTATCAAATTAATGAATTAAAATCATAAAAAGGTAAAAAACAATGATTTTTAATTATTTTTCGACCAGGCCGCCTATGACTGCTTAGCCCGCCTAATTCTGATTTTGACCCGATTTTCAGCAAAAAGGCATAAATCACCACCTAGGTCCGAGTCAGGGCGTTTTACCACCGCCTAAGGCATAAGAATAGCCTAGACGGTCACCTAGACCGATTTTTAGAACATTGGAAGAGACTATCAAACTCCTAAAGCATGATTAAAATTTACATACAATAAAAGCAGATTTAACTTTCAATAAACAAAATGAATTAAGAATAAAATCCAAATTATTATTATTTTTATAGCAATCAATTATACATAATCATAACAAAATTCTTATAGTAATGACTATAACTAAAAAAATAACATGACAGTATTAGTTTTTATTTTTATTTGTCACCACTATTTACAAACTTTTATGTTGAATCATTAAATTGTATTTTAGAAAACTAGATTTTTTAAAAAATACTTCTTATTTTTAATCCTCTAAATATTTTTGAAATATTAGCCAGGTGAAAAACCAAAATATCCACCATTTGGGGGCTTAGTACCCAAAATACCATTTTGCGGGACGGAGTGTCCAAATTACCTGTTGAATATGCATGTCCAACATGCGAATTTCATTTTTTTAAAATTTATAAAGGATACACATATGTGATGCGAAATGCGTATTCATTTTTTTGTTTTTAAGGAATACGCATGTGTGAAATGTGTATTCCTTGTTTTTCAAAAAAGTGAGTACGCATAGCCCACATGCGTGTCCTTTACAAAAAAACTGAAGGTTGTATACGCAGTAATGTAAAGCGTAATCTGTCGGTATTTTGGACAATCCGCGCGCATCTGGGTATTTTTGGCAGTTGGGGCTGGAAAATGGGGTATTCTGGACATTCTTTCAAATTAGCCTACAAGCATAAATAATATTGAATTAATTAAACCTAATATGTTACATTTGTAGCCAAGGCCCAGAGAAACTTCTCTAACATTTGTTGCCAATGGCTAACTAATGTTGGCTAACTAATGTTGTGCTTATCTTGGAGCAGAAAAATGACTAGTAATCCTATAATATACGAAGTTTAGAATTAAGTAAACTTCCACTATTATTATTATTATTATTATTATTATTATTATTATTATTATTATTATCATTATCATTATCATTATCATTATCATTATAATTCTTGTTGTTGTTATTTTTATTGTTGTTATTATTATTAATAAATGTTATTATTATTATTATTATTATTTATTCTTATATAAGTATATGTGATTAATTTCAAACCTATATTGATCTTAAATGTACATTGTATTTTTTTATCATGTTCGCATTTATAAAATAAAAATATCAACATAAGTTAATTAAAAAATAAGTGAAAAAATAATTCATATATATAATCATGTGAAATAAGAAGTAAAAATTCATATTTACGCACAATTTTATAGAAATCTGTATATATATTATGCTTTTTGTACATATATATTCGAATTCACACACATACACTAAATACAATATTTACCCATAAATATATTATTCTATACATTTTGTATGGTGTAATCAAAGTGAAAAGAGCAATATTCAGCTAAATTTTCATATTTCCTATATTAACACTCAAGAAAAGTTATCAATTAATCATATAGTGTCATTAAGATAAAAATAAAAATTACTACTATTTTTAAATAGGCTTAATAAAGCTAAAATAATAGCGTTGTATCTTTAAACTTCCTTTAACTTTTATATTGTTATGGAGAAATATCGGCTAAATTTGATCAAAATGTTTTGGTCATATTTAAGCAAAAATGACCGCCAATGGTCAAATTAAGTTAAATATGACTGAATTGCATCGGTCATTATTAGGATGGTCAAATTTAGCTAAAAAGGTCAAATTTAATTAAATTTGACGTACTAGGCCGGTCAAATTTAGCTAAATAGGTCAAATTTAGTTAAATTTGACGGACTAAATATGATTGCTCAATTTTTCAATTTTTATAGACTAAAATTGACTTCGAACAGTCAATTTTATATTTTGACTTTTGTCATCAAAAATTTCGATAAAAATTGAATTTCCCGCCTGTTGTTACAAATGTGTCGGCCAACGAGTTAAAATCAATCAATTTTATAAATTTGACTAGGTTACTTTTGGTCAAAATTATAAATATGACTCCATTTGAGTTGGTCGAGTTTATAAAAGCGACAAATTTTGATCAAATTTAAAGTAGAAAATATGATTACTATTAAAAAAATAAAAAGTTCCTTGCTTCTGAAAAATGTGCAAGTACTTTTTTTTAAATTCACTAAAAAAAATTCATACATAGTAGACACAAAGGTTCTCTAGCATATTGTAAAATTTTACTCTTAACTAATTATTTGTTTATCAGGTGTTCTACAAAGATAAACCATAGTAAATTTATATTGAATAATTATTTGTGTTAAATTTGTGACGTAGCTTTGAAGCTAATTTACTAAGTCTATATCTTCAAGGCAATAAACAACTTTCCTGGCATTCTGTTAGGTGTTTTACAGAGATAGACATATAAATGTGTCACACCATAGTTCTTCCATTTTCTTTGAGACGTCTTTCCTGAAGGAGGAAATTGCATATCCTCACAAAGACTACATACTAGCGATCCTAAATAACGACATGAACAAAATGTGCTTCAGTTCTTCCAAACTTTATAATCATTCTCAACGGTTTATCTGGTTCCAAGAAATACCGATAAGTGCCATAAAACCTAGTTTTACCACCATGCTTTAGTTGATTGGCTTTTTACTTGTCCCATACAAATATGACATTCATCAAACTAAGTCATCACAGCTCTCACAAGTCGCACATATATGGCCATGGTCTCATCTCTCGCCTCAAATTCTCCATTGACCTGGGACACCACAAGTTTCGAGTCTCCACAGACCTTCAAGTTTTTAACCCTCAAGGTTCCAACTAAGCCAAGTCCTCCAATGTAGGCTTCATATTCCGCCTCATTATTTGTGGTAGGAAAATCTTACTTTATATTATACTCAATCAAGACACCATCGAGGCTTTATAAAACCATTCCAGCTCCACTTGAATTTTTTCAATGCCCCATTAAATAGGGCACTCAGAACTCTTTGTTCTCAACTATCTTTTCTCCATCTTGGCCATCCATGCCTTGAGTTATATCTTCCTGCCCCCGACTTCTTGGTTGTCGATAGTACATTCAACCACGAAGTCAGTCTGAGCTATGATCGATGTTCTAGGCTTATACTTAATGTCAAATTCTTCAAGCTCTATGGCCCATTTGATCAGCCTTCCACTGCCTTAGAACTATGGATGATGTTTCTCAAAGGCTTATTTTTTAACACTTCAATTTTATGTGCTTCGAAGTAGGGACGTAACTTTCTTAAAGTCATGACCAAGGCCAAAGCAAACTTTACTATAGTTAAATAGTTCAACTCAGCTGCGTGTAGAATCTTGTTGACATATTTGATATGTTTATGGGTTTTGGCTTCCTTTTTTACCAATACAACGCTCAAGGCTCTTTCAAAAACAACCAAGTACAAATACAGAGTTTCATTCTGAACTAGTTTGGCCAACAACGGGGCTTGAACCTTGTATTTCTTTAATTCCTTAAACGACATCTGACATTCATCGGTCCAGGAAAAATCTTTTACTTTCTTTAAAGATTTGAAGAATGGCTGGCACTTGTCTCCGGACATGGAGATGAACCGTCCCAAAGCAGTAATCATTTCATTGTGTTTCTGAATGTCCTTTACAGAGCGTGGATGTTCCATATCCAGGATGGCCTTTATCATGTTAGGATTGGCCTCAATTCCCCTCTTGGAGACCATTAATCCTAAAAACTTTCCAGATCCTACACCAAAAGAACACCTGGCGAAATTCAACATCATCTTGTGATATCTCAAAACCTCAAAAGTTTCCCTCAAATGGGCTATATGAACAACCTTTAGAAGGCTCTTGACTAACATGTTATCTTCGTAGACCTCCATTATCTTTCCGATGAGATCCTTAAAAATCTTATTCACTAACCATTGGTAAGTGGCTCCTGCATTCTTGAGACCAAATGTCATAATCAAGATAATAAAAAATACCAAAGTTGGTGATGAATAATACCTTTTGGATTGTCATTTTTATGTATTTTGATTTGATTATAGCCGCTAAATCCATCCATGAAACTCAGCATCTCATGCCCTCCAGTGGAATCTATCAAAGTGTCTATCTGTGGGAAAGGAAAATTATCCTTTAGACATGCATCGTTCAGGTTAGTGAAGTCAACATACATCCTCCACTTTCCATTAGCTTTTTTCACCATCACCGGATTAACCAACCATTCCATGAATTGTATTTCCTCATTGAACCCAACCTTTAAGAGCTTTTTTACCTCATGTTTTATGGCCTCTTTTCTTTTCAAAGCAAAACTCATTTTCTTTTGCTTTACTGTATTTCGGTTAAGGTCGATATTTAGCTTATGAGTTATCAATTCAAAACAATACTCGGCATATCAATTGCTGACCACGCAAAAATGTCATTGTTCTCTTGTCAGAACTTTATCAACGTCAGGGGTTCCTTTAAAGAAGCTCCAATAAAAGTCATCTTTTTCGGGTCGCTGGGAGTCAAGGGAATTGGGATTAAATCTTTCGTTGGCTTTGTTATATATTGAATTCTCAATGATCAGAAGAAGCTCAGGATCTGCCTGTTCAGATGTCATCGGGATCTGATGTACCGTCAGGATTTGGTATGTCATCAGGATTTGTATGACATCAGTATTTGAAGACAGTCAGCATTAGAGGATTTGTTCTGTCCCTTATAATGTGGAGCAGATATCTGTTACGTCTGAGAGATAGGACTTTATCTGTTTAGTTTAAGATATGTATCAGTTTCGGTTAGTTTTTGATAATGTATATCTTAGATTAATATGTTGTAGCTGTGTAGTATATAAACACAGTTTAGGTCATCACTTAGTGAACAACACTCGAGGATCATTCGACCTAGCAGCTCTCAAGAACATCGGTATTTCTTGAGAGGATTTTATAACAGTTTTTATCATAAATATAAAAAGCTGTTATATTTTATTACTTGTTCGAAATATTTATACAATTGTATCCAACCCCCCCCCCCCTTGAACAATTGTATCTTTACTGGGAAATAATTGGTATCAGAGCACACTGATAAATTTATAATCAGAAACGATCTAAACATGTCTCTGAACAAGTATGAAAGTATTAAAATTCCCATTCTGAAAAAGACTGAATATCCAACATGGAAGGTGAAGATGCTCATGTACCTGGAAGCTACAGATCCAGATTATCTAGACGTAATCAATGATGGACCCTTCATACCAACAAAACTGGTGCCTGCAACTCCTTCGGTTGCTGAACACTATCAACTGAAGGAGAAGACGGAATGGACACCATAAGAGAAAGTAGTTGTGCTGAAAGATGCAAAGGTAAGAAACATTTTGCATAACAGTCTTAATTCTGTTATGTCAAATAGGGTCATAGCCTACAAGACTGCCAAAGAAATATGGGATGCTCTTGAAACTCAATGTCAAGGAACCATGGCCATCAAGAAGAACAAAAGGGATGTTCTGATTCAAGAATATGAACACTTTGAGGCCAAGCCTGATGAAAGTGTCACTGATATCTATGACAGATTTCTGACTCTACTCAACAATCTGTCTTTGGTAGGAAAGGTGTATGATCGAGAGGATTCAAACACCAAGTTTTTAAGAGCATTAAGAGAAGAATGGGAGACTCAGACTTCAATCATACGATAATAGTATGATTTGGACGTAATTACTCTAGATGAAGTCTATGGCATGCTAAGAACTCATAATTTGGAGGTTCAGCAAAGGAGAGAGAGGAAAAGCAGCAAAGGGAAATCTGTTGCTTTAAAAGTTAATGATAAAGCTTCAAAAGAAAAGTCTGTTGGAGCTGTACGAAAGAAGAACAAATTGCCAGAATTAGATACTGATGATTCATCATCATATCCTGATGATGATACTGATTCAGAAACTGATGAGAATATGACAAATTTTGATGCCATGCAAATGGCTGCATTACTGGTTAAGGGCTTCAGGAGAATGCAATTCAGGAAGTCTAGGAACAACAGAAGCTTCAGGAAGAAGTTCATTAGAGGTTAAAAGAAGTCAATTGGGAGAAAAGATGGAAAGGACTCTAAAGTTGGGAAGCTAGACAGGACAAAGATCAAGTGCTACAATTGTGATGAACCTGGTCACTTTGCCTCAGAGTGCAAGAAAACAAAGCATGATCATGGGAAGAGCAAAGCCCTGATCACTTCAAGTAAGAATTGGGTGGACTCCTCTGACTCTGAAGATAAAAATACATGATATGCACTGATGGACAGTCTTGATGATCCTGCTGCTTCTGAGCCTAAGGTATAAACTCCTTTCTTCACTTTTGATACTAAAAATATATCTGAATTGAAATCTATTCTTAAATCTTTGCATAGTAGTTTTAAGAATAAGACTTTAGAAAATGATAGACTTATAACTGAAATTAAGACATTGAAATCTAGGAATGATCAGTTAGAGTCTGACTTGATACATCAGATAGATTTGAAGAAAGAATGTAAGAGAGCTAAACATACAGTTAAGATTCTTGAGGCTAGATACAGTATGTTAGAAAAGAATCTAGAGAATGAGAGAAAAACCTTAAAGCCTGGACTGATTCAGGAAAAAAGGTTCATGAGATGATCTCAAAGAAAAACTGGAAAGGATGCCTAGGCTATAAAGATGGAATTAAGGATGTTGACACTGAAAATAAAATTTCCCTTAAAACTCCTGTTGAGTTTATTTCATCAGAAGCTGATGAACCCAAATCTACTTTTGAAAAGGGTTCAACATCAGTATCACAAGAAGAACTGGTAAATGATAAAACTCAAAGAAAGAAAAGCAAGGAAACCATTAAGTCTGTTAAGGAAAAAAGGAACATAGGACTTTTATCAGCAAATTAATTGAAAAAGAAAATATCTGAGGTTATTGACATAGGACATTTTTACATCAATAATAAATTGAATTTAAAGTGCTTATGTTTCTGTATTATCTAAGATTTAAATTCTTATATCACTCGGTACCCTTTCTCCTAGTACAAAATTAGTGCAACAATTAAAAAATATTGACTAACTAAAATTTATTAAAATTAACAATATTTTTTAAGATAGAAAAACTGGTAAAAAATAACTATCCACACATGTTTTATTTTAAATTTATCCATATTAAACATGTACACGACCAAGCACATTTAAAAGTCCAGTAACTATATGCATGTAAATTTGGCATCAAGTATATAACGGTTTGTGAAATTTTGTATTTTTATATGATTATAATTAAAATTTCACTGCTCACTGGTATTGGTAAGTGGTTGTTAAGTAAATATTTAGGTGTGGAAGACAGTTCACCATAATTCATAAATACATAACTGATATTGTATAAATATGGTCTTACTGATCCTCTGTAGTCCATCACTTTACTCTGAACACCAAGTCCGTTAAAAATAATCAAAGATGGTTAAGAATTCTGGGAACAAAAAGGTGTATGGCCGAGAACCCAGAGTCAGACTTCCAATAATAACAGCTGCAAGAATTTTTCAATTGACACAGGAACTAGGTCACAACAATGATGGGCAAACCATTGAATGGCTTCTCCGTGAAGCTGAGCCTGCTATCAGGCGTTATACTGGTACCGGATCAATGCCTGATGTCCCTGAATCAACTCGGTCCCTGAGTCTCCCCTTGTCTCCACCATCCTCCTTTGCACCTGTAAGTGCTACTTCAACCATGAGTATCCCCCTGTCTCCGTTGTCCTCCTTTGCTACTTCAACCATGAGTCTCCCCCTATCTCCCCTGTGCTCCTTTGATACTTCGACCATGAATCTCCCCATGTCTCCACCATCCTCCTTTGCACCCGTATATGCTACTTGGAAGCCGAGTCTCCCCGTGTCTCTACCATCCTCCTTTTCAACTATGAGTCTACCCATGTCTTCACCATCCTCCTTTGCACCAATAAGTGCTACTTCAACCCTCACTGTGACACCTCCTGGTCCTGTCTTGGTGCAAACATTAATGTGTGGCTTGGCATCTTCACATGAATCTTTTGTGGGACCTGCACTGAACCGTCCTATACCTACCATGCTAACGGGGTCAACAATGCGGGTTCCGTCCACAAGGGGAATGGTTGCTCCTACAATGGTTGATCTTGTGCCAGCATATGGATCATACATGGTGCCTCAGCAAAATATTGGAATGGCTCAGTCTGGCATGGGGGTAGTACCCACAACTGTTGTTCCTGAATCTTATATAATGCCACAAGAAAATGCTGGGCTTCCTGAGCTACCTGGCATTGAGTTTGATAATTCAGAGTTCTTTATGTCACTGCTGCAGGGAAATGACGTAGCAAATGAGGGTGGATGGTTCAATGATCAGAATGATCTTCATAATCATTAGATAAGTGATCCTTGAGATGTTATAATTATTTATCTCCTAAAAAGATGGTTATGTCACATGTAGAATTTAATCTCTTTTAATTTTTTTTCATTTTTAGTTATCACCCACAAAGGTGATTATGTCATATCTTAAATTTAGTCTTTTACATTTTATTTTATTTTTTCTTTGTTATTTAAGATAATTAATTAAACAACTTTTCAAATTTAATCTTTTAAGATCGGGATAATGATGATCTTGATTTGCAATTCTTAGGATTTGTTATCATTTCAAACGAGAAAGTTTGTAGCTAATTTTTACAATATTCATGCTTCTTACGTTCTATCTTAATAATCTTGTTAACTTTGCATCTAAATTAATGAGATAATTTGACTTTAGAATTACAAGAAGTAAAGGTAATTCTATTTCTCTGAAAGTGAACTTTAGCATAAAAAAAATTAATTTTGGGCATTGTCCAAGTAGTAATTTTAGGTATTTAACTATAAATTTATAATGTATGTTACCAAAGTCATTGTTAGAGTAATTTAACAATTAAATCCAAAATTTTATTAAATGGGTTATTATTGGGGTAAAAAAATAAAGGGATTCAATATATTACAAATTAAATATAATGTAAAAATATTTTCTCTTAGAGTATAGAAAAAATGTTCCAACCTATACCAAAAGTTCACCTACAAGCAAATTGTTAGATGGGAAAAATCTTATAGAACATATGGTTAAATTAAATTTGAGTATCTTGTTTACTTATTTTGAAACAATAGACATTTTATTATTGATATTTGATAAGAAAAGATGCAATATATTTTATTTAAAGTTCTATTTAAAGTGAATTACAATTTAATTATCAAAAAATTATTGGAATGTGAAATATGAAATAAGAAAGTATATAATATATTAAATTAAATTTACTAAAATAATATATATCAATAAGTATGGTCAATGCCTTCCTCGGTCCAAAAAAAAAATATCAGTTCCAATAAATAATTTAATTTGTTAAATTTTCAAACCAAAAAAATAGAAATAATTTAAATTTAGTTACTTGTGATTTGTAAAAATCGGGAATTGGGGAAGATCGGTGGAGCTACCAATTTGGGATTAATTGAAACAGGAGATTAATCGTAGTAAAAAACGGATGTATTATAATATTAAATTATATTTAATATATTATTATGATTATATTAGTTATTTATTAACAAATATATATTTATTATATCTTAATTTTTATATTTATTCATATTTAAAGGAATATAATAATTTTAATTTTATTAAATAATTATATATACTCCAATACAGAAAAATTCCTAAGGACTAATCGGATTTCAAAAATTAAGGACTAATCGGATTTCAAAAATTGAATCTGTTGGATACCTTGCGGGGGATTAATCGCGAATTAATTGGTTAAATTGGAGATTTTTAGAACACATCTTGTGATTATTATTTGCTTTTAGTTGAAGAATACTTGAAATATACCTTACAAATTATTACACTTTAGTTGTCTTTATAATTATTTACATTTTAACATAAATAAAAAAAATTGTAACATATGATCTCATCAAGAAATAGTGATTGTAATTTTATTACAAAAACAATTAATTTAATGCTTGAGTTTGAAACCTAGCAACCATATGATCTGATTTTATGGGAAAAATTATAAGAGAAGAAATGATAACCAAAATATATAATTAATTTTGGTAACCTTATATACAAAAGGAACCAGTTTAAGGTTTGATGAAGTCAGTGGTCTCTATTTAAGGAATAGTACATAGATAGATATAACAAAAGTAAAGTGTTCACTAATAACTGCTATGAAATCTGACAAATGAGATTAGATAGTAGAAACCACAACTACATAGTGCACAGCACTCAAATTTCCGAGCCCCTACAAATTAATGAGAGCCATTAATTGGAACATTAATTGAACTGATTAATCGGACTGATTAATCGGAACATTAATAGGGAGAATATAAATATTATTTTTAACTTTTATTATTATAAAATGATGAATATGTTAGATATTTATTTGACAAAAGAAATTAGAATGGTATTAAACAATATCTACACATTTGACATTCGTTATTTACTAATTATTGAGTTTACAATATTAACTAATATTTTAATTCACACTTCTAAACTAATTACAATATGCCATTTTATATTTCAAGTGGGAAAATAAATATGTTAGATTACTTATTACTTTTTACCAATACTTTATATTAGAAATTGGCATGATATTGTGTAAAATTATCAAATTAATGAATTAAAATCATAAAAAGGTAAAAAACAATGATTTTTAATTATTTTTCGACCAGGCCGCCTATGACTGCTTAGCCCGCCTAATTCTGATTTTGACCCGATTTTCAGCAAAAAGGCATAAATCACCACCTAGGTCCGAGTCAGGGCGTTTTACCACCGCCTAAGGCATAAGAACAGCCTAGACGGTCACCTAGACCGATTTTTAGAACATTGGAAGAGACTATCAAACTCCTAAAGCATGATTAAAATTTACATACAATAAAAGCAGATTTAACTTTCAATAAACAAAATGAATTAAGAATAAAATCCAAATTATTATTATTTTTATAGCAATCAATTATACATAATCATAACAAAATTCTTATAGTAATGACTATAACTAAAAAAATAACATGACAGTATTAGTTTTTATTTTTATTTGTCACCACTATTTATAAACTTTTATGTTGAATCATTAAATTGTATTTTAGAAAACTAGATTTTTTAAAAAATACTTCTTATTTTTAATCCTCTAAATATTTTTGAAATATTAGCCGGGTGAAAAACCAAAATATCCACCATTTGGGGGCATAGTACCCAAAATACCATTTGGCGGGACGGAGTGTCCAAATTACCTGTTGAATACGCATGTCCAACATGCGAATTTCGTTTTTTTAAAATTTATAAAGGATACACATATGTGAAATGCGAAATGCGTATTCATTTTTTTGTTTTTAAGGAATACGCATGTGTGAAATGTGTATTCCTTGTTTTTCAAAAAAGTGAGTACGCATAGCCCACATGCGTGTCCTTTACAAAAAAACTGCAGGTTGTATACGCAGTAATGTAAAGCGTAATCTGTCGGTATTTTGGGCAGTCCGCGCGCATCTGGGTATTTTTGGCAGTTGGGGCTGGAAAATGGGGTATTCTGGACATTCTTTCAAATTAGCCTACAAGCATAAATAATATTCAATTAATTAAACCTAATATGTTACATTTGTAGCCAAGGCCGAGAGAAACTTCTCTAACATTTGTTGCCAATGGCTAACTAATGTTGGCTAACTAATGTTGTGCTTATCTTGGAGCAGAAAAATGACTAGTAATCCTATAATATACGAAGTTTAGAATTAAGTAAACTTCCACTATTATTATTATTATTATTATTATTATTATTATTATTATCATTTTCATTATCATTATCATTATAATTCTTGTTGTTGTTATTTTTATTGTTGTTGTTATTATTAATAAATGTTATTATTATTATTATTATTATTTATTCTTATATAAGTATATGTGATTAATTTCAAACCTATATTGATCTTAAATGTACATTGTATTTTTTTATCATGTTCGCATTTATAAAATAAAAATATCAACATAAGTTAATTAAAAAATAAGTGAAAAAATAATTCATATATATAATCATGTGAAATAAGAAGTAAAAATTCATATTTACGCACAATTTTATAGAAATCTGTATATATATTATGCTTTTTGTACATATATATTCGAATTCACACACATACACTAAATACAATATTTACCCATAAATATATTATTCTATACATTTTGTATGGTGTAATCAAAGTGAAAAGAGCAATATTCAGCTAAATTTTCATATTTCCTATATTAACACTCAAGAAAAGTTATCAATTAATCATATAGTGTCATTAAGATAAAAATAAAAAGTACTACTATTTTTAAATAGGCTTAATAAAGCTAAAATAATAGCGTTGTATCTTTAAACTTCCTTTAACTTTTATATTGTTATGGAGAAACATTGGCTAAATTTGATCAAAATGTTTTGGTCATATTTAAGCAAAAATGACCGCCAATGGTCAAATTAAGTTAAATATGACTGAATTGCATCGGTCATTATTAGGATGGTCAAATTTAGCTAAAAAGGACAAATTTAATTAAATTTGACGTACTAGGCCAGTCAAATTTAGCTAAATAGGTCAAATTTAGTTAAATTTGACGGACTAAATATGATTGCTCAATTTTTCAATTTTTATAGACTAAAATTGACTTCGAACAGTCAATTTTATATTTTGACTTTTGTCATCAAAAATTTCGATAAAAATTGAATTTCCCGCCTGTTGTTACAAATATGTCGTCCAACGAGTTAAAATCAATCAATTTTATAAATTTGACTAGGTTACTTTTGGTCAAAATTATAAATATGACTCCATTTGAGTTGGTCGAGTTTATAAAAGCGACAAATTTTGATCAAATTTAAAGTACAAAATATGATTACTATTAAAAAAATAAAAAGTTCCTTGCTTCTGAAAAATGTGCAAGTACTTTTTTATTAAATTCACTAAAAAAAATTCATACATAGTAGACACAAAGGTTCTCTAGCATATTGTAAAATTTTACTCTTAACTAATTATTTGTTTATCAGGTGTTCTACAAAGATAAACCATAGTAAATTTATATTGAATAATTATTTGTGTTAAATTTGTGACGTAGCTTTGAAGCTAATTTACTAAGTCTATATCTTCAAGGCAATAAACAACTTTCCTGGTGTTCTATTAGGTGTTTTACAGAGATAGACATATAAATGTGTCACACCATAGTTCTTCCATTTTCTTTGAGACGTCTTTCCTGAAGGAGGAAATTGCATATCCTCACAAAGACTACATACTAGCGATCCTAAATAACGCATGAACAAAATATGCTTCAGTTCTTCCAAACTTTATAATCATTCTCAACGGTTTATCTGGTTCCAAGAAATACCGATAAGTGCCATAAAACCTAGTTTTACCACCATGCTTTAGTTGATTGGCTTTTTACTTGTCCCATACAAATATGACATTCATCAAACTAAGTCATCATAGCTCTCACAAGTCGCACATATATGGCCATGGTCTCATCTCTCGCCTCAAATTCTCCATTGACCTGGGACACCACAAGTTTCGAGTCTCCACAGACCTTCAAGTTTTTAACCCTCAAGGTTCCAACTAAGCCAAGTCCTCCAATGTGGGCTTCATATTCCGCCTCATTATTTGTGGTAAGAAAATCTTACTTTATATTATACTCAATCAAGACACCATTGAGGCTTTGTAAAACCATCCCAGCTCCACTTGAATTTTTTCAATGCCCCATTAAATAAAGCACTCAGAACTCTTTGTTCTCAACTATCTTTTCTCCATATTGGCCATCCATGCCTTGAGTTATATCTTCCTGCCCCCGACTTCTTGGTTGTCGATAGTACATTCAACCACGAAGTCAGTCAAGACCTGAGCTATGATCGATGTTCTAGGTTTATACTTAATGTCAAATTCTTCAAGCTCTATGGCCCATTTCATCAGCCTTCCACTGACCTTAGAACTATGGATGATGTTTCTCAAAGGCTTATTTTTTAACACTTCGATTTTATGTGCTTGGAAGTAGGGACGTAACTTTCTTAACGTCATGACCAAGGCCAAAGCAAACTTTACAATAGTTAAATAGTTAAACTCAGCTGCATGTAGAATCTTGTTGACATAATAGATATGTTTATGGGTTTTGGCTTCCTTTTTTACCAATACAACGCTCAAGGCTCTTTCAGAAACAACCAACTACAAAGACAGAGTTTCATTCTGAACTGGTTTGGCCAACAACGGGGCTTGAACCTTGTATTTCTTTAATTCCTTAAATGACATCTGACATTCATTGGTCCAGGAAAAATCTTTTACTTTCTTTAAAGATTTGAAGAATGGCTGGCACTTGTCTCCGGACTTGGAGATGAACCGTCCCAAAGCAGTAATCATTTCATTATGTTTCTGAATGTCCTTTACAGAGCGTGGATGTTCCATATCCAAGATGGCCTTTATCATGTTAGGATTGGCCTCAATTCCCCTCTTGGAGACCATTAATCCTAAAAACTTTCCAGATCCTACACCAAAAGAACACCTGGAGAAATTCAACATCATCTTGTGATATCTCAAAACCTCAAAAGTTTCCCTCAAATGGGCTATATGATCAACCTTTAGAAGGCTCTTGACTAACATGTCATCTTCTTAGACCTCCATTATTTTTCCAATAAGATCCTTAAAAATCTTATTCACCAACCATTGGTAAGTGGCTCCTGCATTCTTGAGACCAAATGCCATAATCAAGATAATAAAAAATACCAAAGTTGGTGATGAATAATACCTTTTGGATTGTCATTTTTATGCATTTTGATTTGATTATAGCCGCTAAATCCATCCATGAAACTCAGCATCTCATGCCCTCCAGTGGAATCTATTAAAGTCTCTATCTGTGGGAAAGGAAAATTATCCTTTGGGCATGCATCGTTCAGGTTAGTGAAGTCAACATACATCTTCCACTTTCCATTAGCTTTTTTCACCATCACCGGATTAGCCAACCATTCCATGAATTGTATTTCCTCATTGAACCCAACCTCTAAGAGCTTTTTTACCTCATGTTTTATGGCCTCTTTTCTTTTCAAAGCAAAACTCATTTTCTTTTGTTTTACTGTATTTCGGTTAGGGTCGATATTTAGCTTATGAGTTATCAATTCAAAACAATGCTCGGCATATCAACTGCTGACCACGCAAAAATGTCATTGTTCTCTTTTCAGAACTTTATCAACGTCAGGGGTTCCTTTAAAGAAGCTCCAATAAAAGTCATCTTTTTCAGGTCGCTGGGAGTCAAGGGAATTGGGATTAAATCTTTTGTTGGCTTTGTTATATATTGAATTCTCAATGATCAGAAGAAGCTCGGGATCTGGCTGTTCAGATGTCATCGGGATCTGATGTACCGTCAGGATTGGGTATGTCATCAGGATTTGTATGACATCAGTATTTGAAGACAGTCAGCATTAGAGGATTTGTTCTGTTCCTTATAATATGGAGCAGATATATGTTATGTCTGAGAGATAGGACTTTATCTGTTTAGTTTAAGATATGTATCAGTTTCGGTTAGTTTTTGATAATGTATATCTTAGATTAATATGTTGTAGTTGTGTAGTATATAAACACAGTTTAGGTCATCACTTAGTGAACAACACTCGAGGATCATTCGACCTAGCAGCTCTCAAGAACATCGGTATTTCTTGAGAGGATTTTGTAACAGTTTTTATCATAAATATAAAAAGCTGTTATATTTTATTACTTGTTCGAAATATTTATACAATTGTATCAACCCCCCCCCCCCTTGAACAATTGTATCTTTACTGGGAAACAATTGGTATCAGAGCACACTGATAAATTTATAATCAGAAACAATCTAAACATGTCTCTGAACAAGTATGAAAGTATTAAAATTCCCATTCTGAAAAAGACTGAATATCCAACATGGAAGGTGAAGATGCTCTTGTACCTGGAAGCTACAGATCCAGATTATCTAGACATAATCAATGATGGACCCTTCATACCAACAAAACTGGTGCCTGCAACTCCTTCGGTTGCTGAACACTATCAACTGAAGGAGAAGACAGAATGGACACCATAAGAGAAAGTAGTTGTGCTGAAAGATGCAAAGGTAAGAAACATTTTGCATAACAGTCTTAATTCTGTTATGTCAAATAGGGTCATAGCCTAAAGACTGCCAAAGAAATATGGGATGCTCTTGAAACTCAATGTCAAGGAACCATGGCCATCAAGAAGAACAAAAGGGATGTTCTGATTCAAGAATATGAACACTTTGAGGCCAAGCCTGATGAAAGTCTCACTGATATCTATGACAGATTTCTGACTCTACTCAACAATCTGTCTTTGGTAGGAAAGGTGTATGATCGAGAGGATTCAAACACCAAGTTTTTAAGAGCATTAAGTGAAGAATGGGAGACTCAGACTTCAATCATACGATATCAGTATGATTTGGACGTAATTACTCTGGATGAAGTCTATGGCATGCTAAGAACTCATAATTTGGAGGTTCAGCAAAGGAGAGAGAGGAAAAGCAGCAAAGGGAAATCTGTTGCTTTGAAAGTTAATGATAAAGCTTCAAAAGAAAAGTCTGTTGGAGCTGTACGAAAGAAGAACAAATTGCCAGAATTAGATACTGATGATTCATCATCATATCCTGATGATGATACTGATTCTGAAACTGATGAGAATATGACAAATTCTGATGCCATGCAAATGGCTGCATTACTGGTTAAGGGCTTGAGGAGAATGCAATTCAGGAAGTCTAGGAACAACAGAAGCTTCAGGAAGAAGTTCATTAGAGGTGAAAAGAAGTCAATTGGGAGAAAAGATGGAAAGGACTCTAAAGCTGGGAAGCTAGACAGGACAAAGATCAAGTGCTACAACTGTGATGAACCTGGTCACTTTGCCTTAGAGTGCAAGAAAACAAAGCATGATCATGGGAAGAGCAAAGCCCTGATCACTTCAAGCAAGAATTGGGTGGACTCCTCTGACTCTGAAGATGAAAATACATGATATGCACTGATGGACAGTCTTGATGATCCTGCTGCTTCTGAGCCTAAGGTATAAACTCCTTTCTTCACTTTTGATACTGAAAATATATCTGAATTGAAATCTATTCTTAAATCTTTGCATGGTAGTTTTAAGAATAAGACTTTAGAAAATGATAGACTTATAACTGAAATTAAGACATTGAAATCTAGGAATGATCAGTTAGAGTCTGACTTGATACATCAGATAGATTTGAAGAAAGAATGTAAGAGAGCTAAACATACAGTTAAGATTCTTGAGGCTAGATACAGTATGTTAGAAAAGAATCTAGAGAATGAGAGAAAAACCCTTAAAGCCTGGACTGATTCAGGAAAAAAGGTTCATGAGATGATCTCAAAGAAAAACTGGAAAGGATGCCTAGGCTATAAAGATGGAATTAAGGATGTTGACACTGAAAATAAAATTTCCCTTAAAACTCCTGTTAAGTTTATTTCATCAGAAGCTGATGAACCCAAATCTACTTTTGAAAAGGGTTCAACATCAGTATCACAAGAAGAGAACTGGTAAATGATAAAACTCAAAGAAAGAAAAGCAAGGAAACCATTAAGTCTGTTAAGAAAAAAAAGAACATAGGACTTTTATCAGCAAATTAATTGAAAAAGAAAATATCTGAGGTTATTGACATAGGACATTTTTACATCAATAATAAATTGAATTTAAAGTGCTTATGTTTATGTATTATCTAAGATTTAAAATCTTATATCACTCGGTACCCTTTCTCCTAGTACAAAATTTGTGCAACAATTAAAAAATATTGACTAACTAAAATTTATTAAAATTAACAATATTTTTTAAGATAGAAAAACTGGTAAAAAATAACTATCCACACATGTTTTATTTTAAATTTATCCATATTAAACATGTACACGACCAAGCACATTTAAAAGTCCAGTAACTATATGTATGTAAATTTGGCATCAAGTATATAACCGTTTGTGAAATTTTGTATTTTTATATGATTATAATTAAAATTTCACTGCTCACTGGTATTGGTAAGTGGTTGATTGTTAAGTAAACATTTAGGTGTGGAAGACAGTTCACCATAATTCATAAATACATAACTGATATTGTATAAATATGGTCTTAGTGATCCTCTGTAGTCCATCACTTTACTCTGAACACCAAGTCCGTTAAAAATAATCAAAGATGGTTAAGAATTCTGGGAACAAAAAGGTGTATGGCCGAGAACCCAGAGTCAGACTTCCAATAATAACAGCTGCAAGAATTTTTCAATTGACACAGGAACTAGGTAACAACAATGATGGGCAAACCATTGAATGGCTTCTCCGTGAAGCTGAGCCTGCTATCAGGCGTTATACAGGTACCGGATCAATGCCTGATGTCCCTGAATCAACTCGGTCCCTGAGTCTCCCCATGTCTCCACCATCCTCCTTTGCACCTGTAAGTGCTACTTCAACCATGAGTATCCCCCTGTCTCCGTTGTCCTCCTTTGCTACTTCAACGATGAGTCTCCCCCTATCTCCCCTGTGCTCCTTTGATACTTCGACCATGAATCTCCCCATGTCTCCACCATCCTCCTTTGCACCCGTAAATGCTACTTGGAAGCCGAGTCTCCCCGTGTCTCTACCATCCTCCTTTTCAACTATGAGTCTACCCATGTCTTCACCATCCTCCTTTGCACCAATAAGTGCTACTTCAACCCTCACTGTGACACCTCCTGGTCCTGTCTTGGTGCAAACATTAATGTGTGGCTTGGCATCTTCACATGAATCTTTTGTGGGACCTGCACTGAACCGTCCTATACCTACCATGCTAACGGGGTCAACAATGCGGGTTCCGTCCACAAGGGGAATGGTTGCTCCTACAATGGTTGATCTTGTGCCAGCATATGGATCATACATGGTGCCTCAGCAAAATATTGGAATGGCTCAGTCTGGCATGGGGGTAGTACCCACAACTGTTGTTCCTGAATCTTATATAATGCCACAAGAAAATGCTGGGCTTCCTGAGCTACCTGGCATTGAGTTTGATAATTCAGAGTTCTTTATGTCACTGCTGCAGGGAAATGACGTAGCAAATGAGGGTGGATGGTTCAATGATCAGAATGATCTTCATAATCATTAGATAAGTGATCCTTGAGATGTTATAATTATTTATCTCCTAAAAAAGGTGGTTATGTCACATGTAGAATTTAATCTCTTTTAATTTTTTTTCATTTTTAGTTATCACCCACAAAGGTGATTATGTCATATCTTAAATTTAGTCTTTTACATTTTATTTTATTTTCTCTTTGTTATTTAAGATAATTAATTAAACAACTTTTCAAATTTAATCTTTTAAGATCGGGATAATGATGATCTTGATTTGCTAGGATTTATTATCATTTCTAACCAGAAAGTTTTTAGCTAATTTTTACAATATTCATGCTTCTTACCTTCTATCTTAATAATCTTGTTAACTTTGCATCTAAATTAATGAGATAATTTGACTTTAGAATTACAAGAAGTAAAGGTAATTCTATTTCTCTGAAAGTGAACTTTAGCATAAAAAAAAATTAATTTTGGGTATTGTCCAAGTAGTAATTTTAGGTATTTAACTATAAATTTATAATGTATGTTACCAAAGTCATTGTTAGAGTAATTTAACAATTAAATCCAAAATTTTATTAATTGAGTTATTATTGGGGTAAAAAAACAAAGGAATTCAATATTTTACAAATTAAATATAATGTAAAAATATTTTCTCTTAGAGTATTGGAAAAAATGTTCCAACCTATACCAAAAGTTCACCTACAAGCAAATTGTTAGATGGGAAAAATCTTATAGAACATATGGTTAAATCTGAGTATCTTGTTTACTTATTTTGAAGCAATAGACATTTTATTATTGATATTTGATTAGAAAAGATGCAATATATTTTATTTAAAGTTCTATTAAAAGTGAATTACAATTTAATTATCAAAAAAATATTGGAATGTGAAATATGAAATAAGAAAGTATATAATATTTTCAATTTAATTTACTAAAATAATATATATCAATAAGTATGGTCAATGCCTTCCACGGTTCAAAAAAAATATCAGTTCCAATAAATAATTTAATTTGTTAAATTTTCAAACCAAAAAAATAGAAATAATTTAAATTTAGTTACTTGTGATTTGTAAAAATCGGGAATCGGGGAAGATCGGTGGTGCTACCAATTTGGGATTAATTGAAACAGGAGATTAATCGTAGTAAAAAACGGATGTATTATAATATTAAATTATATTTAATATATTATTATGATTATATTAGTTATTTATTAACAAATATATATTTATTATATCTTAATTTTTATATTTATTCATATTTAAATGAATATAATAATTTTAATTTTATTAAATAATTATATATACTCCAATACAGAAAAATTTCTAAGGACTAATCGGATTTCAAAAATTGAATTTGTTGGATACCTTGCGGGGGATTAATCACGAATTAATTGGTTAAATTGGAGATTTTTAGAACAATTCTTGTGATTATTATTTGCTTTTAGTTGAAGAATACTTGAAATATACCTTACACATTATTACACTTTAGTTGTCTTTATAATTATTTACATTTTAGCATAAATAAAAAAAATTGTAACATATGATCTCATCAAGAAATAGTGATCGTAATTTTATTACAAAAACAATTAATTTAATGCTTGAGTTTGAAACCTAGCAACCATATGATCTGATTTTATGGGAAAAATTATAAGGGAAGAAATGATAACCAAAATATATAATTAATTTTGGTAACCTTATATACAAAAGGAACCACGTTTAAGGTTTGATGAAGTCAGTGGTCTAGTACATAGATAGATATAACAAAAGTAAAGTGTTCACTAATAACTGCTATGAAATCTGACAAATTAGATTAGATAGTAGAAACCACAACTATGTAGTGCACAGCACTCAAATTTCCGAGCCCCTAAAAATTAATGAGAGCCATTAATTGGAACATTAATTGAACTGATTAATCAGACTGATTAATCGGAACATTAATATGGAGAATATAAATATTATTTTTAACTTTTATTATTATAAAATGATAAATATGTCAGATATTTATTTGACAAAAGAAATTAGAATGGTATTAAACAATATCTACACATTTGACATTCGTTATTTACTAATTATTGAGTTTACAATATTAACTAATTTTTTAATTCACACTTCTAAGCTAATTACAATATGTCATTTTATATTTCAAGTGGGAAAATAAATATGTTAGATTACTTATTACTTTTTACCAATACTTTATATTAGAAATTGGCATGATATTGTGTAAAATTATCAAATTAATGAATTAAAATCATAAAAAGGTAAAAAACAATGATTTTTAATTATTTTTCGACCAGACCGCCTATGACCGCTTAGCCCACCTAATTCTGATTTTGACCCGATTTTCAGCAAAAAGACATAAATCACCACCTAGGTCCGAGTCAGGGCATTTTACCACCGCCTAAGGCATAAGAACAGCCTAGACGGTCACCTAGACCGATTTTTAGAACATTGGAAGAGACTATCAAACTCCTAAAGCATGATTAAAATTTACATACAATAAAAGCAGATTTAACTTTCAATAAACAAAATGAATTAAGAATAAAATCCAAATTATTATTATTTTTATAGCAATCAATTATACATAATCATAACAAAATTCTTATAGTAATGACTATAACTAAAAAAATAACATGACAGTATTAGTTTTTATTTTTATTTGTCACCACTATTTACAAACTTTTATGTTGAATCATTAAATTGTATTTTAGAAAACTAGATTTTTTAAAAAATACTTCTTATTTTTAATCCTCTAAATATTTTTGAAATATTAGCCGGGTGAAAAACCAAAATACCCACCATTTGGGGGCTTAGTACCCAAAATACTATTTGGCGGGACGGAGTGTCCAAATTACCTGTTGAATACGCATGTCCAACATGCGAATTTCGTTTTTTTAAAATTTATAAAGGATACACATATGTGAAATGCGAAATGCGTATTCATTTTTTGTTTTTAGGGAATACGCATGTATGAAATGTGTATTCCTTATTTTTCAAAAAAGTGAGTACGCATAGCCCACATGCGTGTCCTTTACAAAAAAACTGAAGGTTGTATACGCAGTAATGTAAAGCGTAATATGTCGGTATTTTGGGCAGTCCGCGCGCATCCGGGTATTTTTGGCAGTTGGGGCTGGAAAATGGGGTATTCTGGACATTCTTTCAAATTAGCCTACAAGCATAAATAATATTGAATTAATTAAACCTAATATGTTACATTTGTAGCCAAGGCCCACAGAAACTTCTCTAACATTTGTTGCCAATGGCTAACTAATGTTGGCTAACTAATGTTGTGCTTATCTTGGAGCAGAAAAATGACTAGTAATCCTATAATATACGAAGTTTAGAATTAAGTAAACTTCCACTATTATTATTATTATTATTATTATTATTATTATTATTATTATTATTATCATTATCATTATCATTATAATTCTTGTTGTTGTTGTTTTTATTGTTGTTGTTATTATTAATAAATTTTATTATTATTATTATTATTATTATTGTTATTCTTATATGAGTATATGTGATTAATTTCAAACTTATATTGATCTTAAATGTACATTGTATTTTTTTATCATGTTCGCATTTATAAAATAAAAATATCAACATAAGTTAATTAAAAAATAAGTGAAAAAATAATTCATATATATAATCATGTGAAATAAGAAGTAAAAATTCATATTTACGCACAATTTTATAGAAATTTGTATATATATATTATGCTTTTTGTACATATATATTCGAATTCACACACATACACTAAATACAATATTTACCCATAAATATATTATTCTATACATTTTGTACGGTGTAATCAAAGTGAAAAGCTAAATTATCATATTTCCTATATTAACACTCAAGAAAAGTTATCAATTAATCATATAGTGTCATTAAGATAAAAATAAAAAGTACTACTATTTTTAAATAGGCTTAATAAAGCTAAAATAATAGCGTTGTATCTTTAAACTTCCTTTAACTTTTATATTGTTACGGAGAAACATTGGCTAAATTTGATCAAAATGTTTTGGTCATATTTAAGCAAAAATGACCGCCAATGGTCAAATTAAGTTAAATATGACTGAATTGCATCGGTCATTATTAGGATGGTCAAATTTAGCTAAAAAGGTCAAATTTAATTAAATTTGACGTACTAGGCCGGTCAAATTTAGCTAAATAGGTCAAATTTAGTTAAATTTGAAGGACTAAATATGATTGCTCAATTTTTCAATTTTGATAGACTAAAATTGACTTCGAACAGTCAATTTTATATTTTGACTTTTGTCATCAAAAATTTCGATAAAAATTGAATTTCCCGCTTGTTGTTACAAATGTGTCGGCCAACGACTTAAAATCAATCAATTTTATAAATTTGACTAGGTTATTTTTGGTCAAAATTATAAATATGACTCCATTTGAGTTGGTCGAGTTTATAAAAGCGACAAATTTTGATCAAATTTAAAGTACAAAATATGATTACTATTAAAAAAATAAAAAGTTCCTTGCTTCTGAAAAATGTGCAAGTACTTTTTTTTAAATTCACTAAAAAAAATTCATACATAGTAGACACAAAGGTTCTCTAGCATATTGTAAAATTTTACTCTTAACTAATTATTTGTTTATCAGGTGTTCTACAAAGATAAACCATAGTAAATTTATATTGAATAATTATTTGTGTTAAATTTGTGACGGAGCTTTGACGCTAATTTACTAAGTCTATATCTTCAAGGCAATAAACAACTTTCCTGGTGTTCTATTAGGTGTTTTACAGAGATAGACATATAAATGTGTCACACCATAGTTCTTCCATTTTCTTTGAGACGTCTTTCCTGAAGGAGGAAACTGCATATCCTCACAAAGACTTCATACTAGCGATCCTAAATAACAACATGTAACTGAATGTGCTTCAGTTCTTCCAAACTTTATAATCATTCTCAACGGTTTATCTGGTTCCAAGAAATACTGATAAGTGCCATAAAAACTAGTTTTACCACCATGCTTTAGTTGATTGGCTTTTTACTTGTCCCATACAAATATGACATTCATCAAACTAAGTCATCACAGCTCTCACAAGTCGCACATATATGGCCATGGTGTCATCTCTCGCCTCAAATTCTCCATTGACATGGGACACCACAAGTTTCGAGTCTCCACAGACCTTCAAGTTTTTAACCCTCAAGGTTCCAGCTAAGCCAAGTCCTGCAATGTGGGCTTCATATTCCGCCTCATTATTTGTGGTAGGAAAATCTTACTTTATATTATACTCAATCAAGACACCATCGAGGCTTTATAAAACCATCCCAGCTCCACTTGAATTTTTTCAATGCCCCATTAAATAGAGCACTCAGAACTCTTTGTTCTCAACTATCTTTTCTCCATCTTGGCCATCCATGCCTTGATTTATATCTTCCTGCCCCCGACTTCTTGGTTGTCGATAGTACATTCAACCACGAAGTCAGTCTGAGCTATGATCGATGTTCTAGGCTTATACTTAATGTCAAATTCTTCAAACTCTATGGCCCATTTGATCAGCCTTCCACTGACCTTAGAACTATGGATGATGTTCTCAAAGACTTATTTTTTAACACTTCAATTTTATGTGCTTCAAAGTAGGGACGTAACTTTCTTAAAGTCATGACCAAGGCCAAAGCAAACTTTACTATAGTTAAATAGTTCAACTCAGCTGCGTGTAGAATCTTGTTGACATATTTGATATGTTTATGGGTTTTGGCTTCCTTTTTTACCAATACAACGCTCAAGGCTCTTTCAAAAACAACCAAGTACAAATACAGAGTTTCATTCTGAACTAGTTTGGCCAACAACGGGGCTTGAACCTTGTATTTCTTTAATTCCTTAAACGACATCTGACATTCATCGGTCCAGGAAAAATCTTTTACTTTCTTTAAAGATTTGAAGAATGGCTGGCACTTGTCTCCGGACATGGAGATGAACCGTCCCAAAGCAGTAATCATTTCATTGTGTTTTTGAATGTCCTTTACAGAGCGTGGATGTTCCATATCCAGGATGGCCTTTATCATGTTAGGATTGGCCTCAATTCCCCTCTTGGAGACCATTAATCCTAAAAACTTTCCAGATCCTACACCAAAAGAACACCTGGCGAAATTCAACATCATCTTGTGGTATCTCAAAACCTCAAAAGTTTCCCTCAAATGGGCTATATGAACAACCTTTAGAAGGCTCTTGACTAACATGTCATCTTCGTAGACCTCCATGATCTTTCCGATGAGATCCTTAAAAATCTTATTCACTAACCATTGGTAAGTGGCTCCTGCATTCTTGAGACCAAATGTCATAATCAAGATAATAAAAAATACCAAAGTTGGTGATGAATAATACCTTTTGGATTGTCATTTTTATGTATTTTGATTTGATTATAGCCGCTAAATCCATCCATGAAACTCAGCATCTCATGCCCTCCAGTGGAATCTATCAAAGTGTCTATCTGTGGGAAAGGAAAATTATCCTTTAGACATGCATCGTTCAGGTTAGTGAAGTCAACATACATCCTCCACTTTCCATTAGCTTTTTTCACCATCACCGGATTAGCCAACCATTCCATGAATTGTATTTCCTCATTGAACCCAACCTTTAAGAGCTTTTTTACCTCATGTTTTATGGCCTCTTTTCTTTTCAAAGCAAAACTCATTTTCTTTTGCTTTATTGTATTTCGGTTAAGGTCGATATTTAGCTTATGAGTTATCAATTCAAAACAATACTCGGCATATCAACTGCTGACCACGCAAAAATGTCATTGTTCTCTTGTCAGAACTTTATCAACGTCAGGGGTTCCTTTAAAGAAGCTCCAATAAAAGTCATCTTTTTCGGGTCGCTGGGAGTCAAAGGAATTGGGATTAAATCTTTCGTTGGCTTTGTTATATATTGAATTCTCAATGATCAGAAGAAGCTCAGGATCTGCCTGTTCAGATGTCATCGGGATCTGATGTACCGTCAGGATTTGGTATGTCATCAGGATTTGTATGACATCAGTATTTGAAGACAGTCAGCATTAGAGGATTTGTTCTGTCCCTTATAATGTAGAGCAGATATCTGTTACGTCTGAGAGATAGGACTTTATCTGTTTAGTTTAAGATATGTATCAGTTTCAGTTAGTTTTTGATAATGTATATCTTAGATTAATATGTTGTAGCTGTGTAGTATATAAACACAGTTTAGGTCATCACTTAGTGAACAACACTCGAGGATCATTCGACCTAGCAGCTCTCAAGAACATCGATATTTCTTGAGAGGATTTTATAACAGTTTTTATCATAAATATAAAAAGCTGTTATATTTTATTACTTGTTCAAAATATTTATACAATTGTATCCAACCCCCCCCCCCTTGAACAATTGTATCTTTACTGGGAAACAATTGGTATCAGAGCACACTGATAAATTTATAATCAAAAACAATCTAAACATGTCTCTGAACAAGTATGAAAGTATTAAAATTCCCATTCTGAAAAAGACTGAATATCCAACATGGAAGGTGAAGATGCTCATGTACCTGGAAGCTACAGATCCAGATTATCTAGACGTAATCAATGATGGACCCTTCATACCAACAAAACTGGTGCCTGCAACTCATTCGGTTGCTGAACACTATCAACTGAAGGAGAAGACAGAATGGACACCATAAGAGAAAGTAGTTGTGCTGAAAGATACAAAGGTAAGAAACATTTTGCATAACAGTCTTAATTCTGTTATATCAAATAGGGTCATAGCCTACAAGACTGCCAAAGAAATATGGGATGCTCTTGAAACTCAATGTCAAGGAACCATGGCCATCAAGAAGAACAAAAGGGATGTTCTGATTCAAGAATATGAACACTTTGAGGCCAAGCCTGATGAAAGTCTCACTGATATCTATGACAGATTTCTGACTCTACTCAACAATTTGTCTTTGGTAGGAAAGGTGTATGATCGAGAGGATTCAAACACCAAGTTTTTAAGAGCATTAAGTGAAGAATGGGAGACTCAGACTTCAATCATACGATATCAGTATGATTTGGACGTAATTACTCTGGATGAAGTCTATGGCATGCTAAGAACTCATAATTTGGAGGTTCAGCAAAGGAGAGAGAGGAAAAGCAGCAAAGGGAAATCTGTTGCTTTGAAAGTTAATGATAAAGCTTCAAAAGAAAAGTCTGTTGGAGCTGTACGAAAGAAGAACAAATTGCCAGAATTAGATACTGATGATTCATCATCATATCCTGATGATGATACTGATTCTAAAACTGATGAGAATATGACAAATTCTGATGCCATGCAAATGGCTGCATTACTGGTTAAGGGCTTCAGGAGAATGCAATGCAGGAAGTCTAGGAACAACAGAAGCTTCAGGAAGAAGTTCATTAGAGGTGAAAAGAAGTCAATTGGGAGAAAAGATGGAAAGGACTCTAAAGCTGGGAAGCTAGACAGGACAAAGATCAAGTGCTACAACTGTGATGAACCTGGTCACTTTGCCTCAGAGTGCAAGAAAACAAAGCATGATCATGGGAAGAGCAAAGCCCTGATCACTTCAAGAAAGAATTGGGTGGACTCCTCTGACTCTGAAGATGAAAATACATGATATGCACTGATGGACAGTCTTGATGATCCTGCTGCTTCTGAGCCTAAGGTATAAACTCCTTTCTTCACTTTTGATACTGAAAATATATCTGAATTGAAATCTATTCTTAAATCTTTGCATGGTAGTTTTAAGAATAAGACTTTAGAAAATGATAGACTTATAACTGAAATTAAGACATTGAAATCTAGGAATGATCAGTTAGAGTCTGACTTGATACATCAGATAGATTTGAAGAAAAAATGTAAGAGAGCTAAACATACAGTTAAGATTCTTGAGGCTAGATACAGTATGTTAGAAAAGAATCTAGAGAATGAGAGAAAAACCCTTAAAGCCTGGACTGATTCAGGAAAAAAGGTTCATGAGATGATCTCAAAGAAAAACTGGAAAGGATGCCTAGGCTATAAAGATGGAATTAAGGATGTTGACACTGAAAATAAAATTTCCCTTAAAACTCCTGTTAAGTTTATTTCATCAGAAGCTGATGAACCCAAATCTACTTTTGAAAAGGGTTCAACATCAGTATCACAAGAAGAGAACTGGTAAATGATAAAACTCAAAGAAAGAAAAGCAAGGAAACCATTAAGTCTGTTAAGAAAAAAAAGAACATAGGACTTTTATTAGCAAATTAATTGAAAAAGAAAATATCTGAGGTTATTGACATAGGACATTTTTACATCAATAATAAATTGAATTTAAAGTGCTTATGTTTATGTATTATCTAAGATTTAAAATCTTATATCACTCGGTACCCTTTCTCCTAGTACAAAATTTGTGCAACAATTAAAAAATATTGACTAACTAAAATTTATTAAAATTAACAATATTTTTTAAGATAGAAAAACTGGTAAAAAATAACTATCCACACATGTTTTATTTTAAATTTATCCATATTAAACATGTACACGACCAAGCACATTTAAAAGTCCAGTAACTATATGCATGTAAATTTGGCATCAAGTATATAACGGTTTGTGAAATTTTGTATTTTTATATGATTATAATTAAAATTTCACTGCTCACTGGTATTGGTAAGTGGTTGTTAAGTAAATATTTAGGTGTGGAAGACAGTTCACCATAATTCATAAATACATAACTGATATTGTATAAATATGGTCTTACTGATCCTCTGTAGTCCATCACTTTACTCTGAACACCAAGTCCGTTAAAAATAATCAAAGATGGTTAAGAATTCTGGGAACAAAAAGGTGTATGGCCGAGAACCCAGAATCAGACTTCCAATAATAACAGCTGCAAGAATTTTTCAATTGACACAGGAACTAGGTCACAACAATGATGGGCAAACCATTGAATGGCTTCTCCGTGAAGCTGAGCCTGCTATCAGGCGTTATACAGGTACCGGATCAATGCCTGATGTCCCTGAATCAACTCGGTCCCTGAGTCTCCCCATGTCTCCACCATCTTCCTTTGCACCTGTAAGTGCTACTTCAACCATGAGTATCCCCCTGTCTCCGTTGTCCTCCTTTGCTACTTCAACCATGAGTCTCCCCCTATCTCCCCTGTGCTCCTTTGATACTTCGACCATGAATCTCCCCATGTCTCCACCATCCTCCTTTGCACCCGTATATGCTACTTGGAAGCCGAGTCTCCCCGTGTCTCTACCATCCTCCTTTTCAACTATGAGTCTACCCATGTCTTCACCATCCTCCTTTGCACCAATAAGTGCTACTTCAACCCTCACTGTGACACCTCCTGGTCCTGTCTTGGTGCAAACATTAATGTGTGGCTTGGCATCTTCACATGAATCTTTTGTGGGACCTGCACTGAACCATCCTATACCTACCATGCTAACGGGGTCAACAATGCGGGTTCCGTCCACAAGGGGAATGGTTGCTCCTACAATGGTTGATCATACATGGTGCCTCAGCAAAATATTGGAATGGCTCAGTCTGGCATGGGGGTAGTACCCACAACTGTTGTTCCTGAATCTTATATAATGCCACAAGAAAATGCTGGGCTTCCTGAGCTAAATTAATGAGATAATTTGACTTTAGAATTACAAGAAGTAAAGGTAATTCTATTTCTCTGAAAGTGAACTTTAGCATAAAAAAAATTAATTTTGGGCATTGTCCAAGTAGTAATTTTAGGTATTTAACTATAAATTTATAATGTATGTTACCAAAGTCATTGTTAGAGTAATTTAACAATTAAATCCAAAATTTTATTAAATGGGTTATTATTGGGGTAAAAAAATAAAGGGATTCAATATATTACAAATTAAATATAATGTAAAAATATTTTCTCTTAGAGTATAGAAAAAATGTTCCAACCTATACCAAAAGTTCACCTACAAGCAAATTGTTAGATGGGAAAAATCTTATAGAACATATGGTTAAATTAAATTTGAGTATCTTGTTTACTTATTTTGAAACAATAGACATTTTATTATTGATATTTGATAAGAAAAGATGCAATATATTTTATTTAAAGTTCAATTTAAAGTGAATTACAATTTAATTATCAAAAAATTATTGGAATGTGAAATATGAAATAAGAAAGTATATAATATATTAAATTAAATTTACTAAAATAATATATATCAATAAGTATGGTCAATGCCTTCCTCGGTCCAAAAAAAAATATCAGTTCCAATAAATAATTTAATTTGTTAAATTTTCAAACCAAAAAAATAGAAATAATTTAAATTTAGTTACTTGTGATTTGTAAAAATCGGGAATTGGGGAAGATCGGTGGTGCTACCAATTTGGGATTAATTGAAACAGGAGATTAATCGTAGTAAAAAACGGATGTATTATAATATTAAATTATATTTAATATATTATTATGATTATATTAGTTATTTATTAACAAATATATATTTATTATATCTTAATTTTTATATTTATTCATATTTAAAGGAATATAATAATTTTAATTTTATTAAATAATTATATATACTCCAATACAGAAAAATTCCTAAGGACTAATCGGATTTCAAAAATTAAGGACTAATCGGATTTCAAAAATTGAATCTGTTGGATACCTTGCGGGGGATTAATCGCGAATTAATTGGTTAAATTGGAGATTTTTAGAACACTTCTTGTGATTATTATTTGCTTTTAGTTGAAGAATACTTGAAATATACCTTACACATTATTACACTTTAGTTGTCTTTATAATTATTTACATTTTAACATAAATAAAAAAAATTGTAACATATGATCTCATCAAGAAATAGTGATTGTAATTTTATTACAAAAACAATTAATTTAATGCTTGAGTTTGAAACCTAGCAACCATATGATCTGATTTTATGGGAAAAATTATAAGAGAAGAAATGATAACCAAAATATATAATTAATTTTGGTAACCTTATATACAAAAGGAACCACGTTTAAGGTTTGATGAAGTCAGTGGTCTCTATTTAAGGAATAGTACATAGATAGATATAACAAAAGTAAAGTGTTCACTAATAACTGCTATGAAATCTGACAAATGAGATTAGATAGTAGAAACCACAACTACAAAGTGCATAGCACTCAAATTTCAGAGCCCCTGAAAATTAATGAGAGCCATTAATTGGAACATTAATCGAACTGATTAATCGGACTGATTAATCGGAATATTAATAGGGAGAATATAAATATTATTTTTAACTTTTATTATTATAAAATGATAAATATGTCAGATATTATTTGACAAAAGAAATTAGAATGGTATTAAACATTATCTACACATTTGACATTCGTTATTTACTAATTATTGAGTTTACAATATTAACTAATATTTTAATTCACACTTCTAAACTAATTACAATATGTCATTTTATATTTCAAGTGGGAAAATAAATATGTTAGATTACTTATTACTTTTTACCAATACTTTATATTAGAAATTGGCATGATATTGTGTAAAATTATCAAATTAATGAATTAAAATCATAAAAAGGTAAAAAACAATGATTTTTAATTATTTTTCGACCAGACCGCCTATGTAGCCCGCCTAATTCTGATTTTGACCCGATTTTCAGCAAAAAGGCATAAATCACCACCTAGGTCCGAGTCAGGGCGTTTTACCACCGCCTATGGCATAAGAACCGCCTAGACGGTCGCCTAGACGGTCACCTAGACCGATTTTTAGAACATTGGAAGAGACTATCAAACTCCTAAAGCATGATTAAAATTTACATACAATAAAAGCAGATTTAACTTTCAATAAACAAAATGAATTAAGAATAAAATCCAAATTATTATTATTTTTGTAGCAATTAATTATACATAATCATAACAAAATTCTTATAGTAATGACTATAACTAAAAAAATAACATGACAGTATTAGTTTTTATTTTTATTTGTCACCACTATTTAGAAACTTTTATGTTAAATCATTAAATTGTATTTTAGAAAACTAGATTTTTTAAAAAATACTTTATATTTTTAATCCTCTAAATATTTTTGAAATATTAGCCGGGTGAAAAACCAAAATACCCACCATTTGGGGGCTTAGTACCCAAAATACCATTTGGCGGGGACGGAGTGTCCAAATTACCTGTTCAATACGCATGTCCAAATGCGAATTTCGTTTTTTTAAAATTTATAAAGGATACACATATGTGAAATGCGTATTCATTTTTTTGTTTTTAGGGAATACGCATGTGTAAAATGTGTATTCCTTGTTTTTCAAAAAAGTGAGTACGCATAGCCCACATGCGTGTCCTTTACAAAAAAACTGAAGGTTGTATACGCAGTAATGTAAAGCGTAATCTGTCGGTATTTTGGGCAGTCCGCGCGCATCTGGGTATTTTTGGCAGTTGGGGCTGGAAAATGGGGTATTTTGGACATTCTTTCGAATTAGCCTACAAGCATAAATAATATTGAATTAATTAAACCTAATATGTTACATTTGTAGCCAAGGCCCTGAGAAACTTCTCTAACATTTGTTGCCAATGGCTAACTAATGTTGTGCTTATCTTGGAGCAGAAAAATGACTAGTAATCCTATAATATATGAAGTTTAGAATTAAGTAAACTTCCGCTATTATTATTATTATTATTATTATTATAATTATTATCATTATCATTATCATTATAATTCTTGTTGTTGTTGTTTTTATTATTATTGTTATTATTAATAAATTTTATTATTATTATTATTATTATTATTATTATTATTACTATTATTATTATTATTGTTATTCTTATATGAGTATATGTGATTAATTTCAAACTTATATTGATCTTAAATGTACATTGTATTTTTTTATCATGTTCGTATTTATAAAATAAAAATATCAACATAAGTTAATTAAAAAATAAGTGAAAAAATAATTCATATATATAATCATGTGAAATAAGAAGTAAAAATTCATATTTACGCACAATTTTATAGAAATCTGTATATATATTATGCTTTTTGTACATATATATTCGAATTCACACACATACACTAAATACAATATTTACCCATAAATATATTATTCTATACATTTTGTATGGTGTAATCAAAGTGAAAAGAGTAATATTCAGCTAAATTTTCATATTTCCTATATTAACACTCAAGAAAGTTATCAATTAATCATATAGTGTCATTAAGATAAAAATAAAAAGTACTACTATTTTTAAATAGGCTTAATAAAGCTAAAATAATAGCGTTGTATCTTTAAACTTCCTTTAACTTTTATATTGTTACGGAGAAACATTGGCTAAATTTGATCAAAATGTTTTGGTCATATTTAAGCAAAAATGACCGTCAATGGTCAAATTAAGTTAAATATGACTGAATTGCATCGGTCATTATTAGGATGGTCAAATTTAGCTAAAAATGTCAAATTTAATTAAATTTGACGTACTAGGCCGGTCAAATTTAGCTAAATAGGTCAAATTTAGTTAAATTTGACGGACTAAATATGATTGCTCAATTTTTCAATTTTGATAGACTAAAATTGACTTCGAACAGTCAATTTTATATTTTGACTTTTGTCATCAAAAATTTCGATAAAAATTGAATTTCCCGCCTGTTGTTACAAATGTGTCGGCTAACGAGTTAAAATCAATCAATTTTATAAATTTGACTAGGTTACTTTTGGTCAAAATTATAAATATGACTCCATTTGAGTTGGTCGAGTTTATAAAAGCGACAAATTTTGATCAAATTTAAAGTACGAAATATGATTACTATTAAAAAAATAAAAAGTTCCTTGCTTCTGAAAAATGTGCAAGTACTTTTTTTTAAATTCACTAAAAAAATTTCATACATAGTAGACACAAAGGTTCTCTAGCATATTGTAAAATTTTACTCTTAACTAATTATTTGTTTATCAGGTGTTCTACAAAGATAAACCATAGTAAATTTATATCGAATAATTATTTGTGTTAAATTTGTGACGGAGCTTTGAAGCTAATTTACTAAGTCTATATTTTCAAGGCAATAAACAACTTTCCTGGTGTTCTATTAGGTGTTTTACAGAGATAGACATATAAATGTGTCACACCATAGTTCTTCCATTTTCTTTGAGACCTCTTTCCTGAAGGAGGAAACTGCATATCCTCACAAAGACTCCATACTAGCGATCCTAAATAACAACATGTAACTGAATGTGCTTCAGTTCTTCCAAAATTTATAATCATTCTCAACGGTTTATCTGGTTCCAAGAAATACTGATAAGTGCCATAAAAACTAGTTTTACCACCATGCTTTAGTTGATTGGCTTTTTACTTGTCCCATACAAATATGACATTCATCAAACTAAGTCATCACAGCTCTCACAAGTCGCACATATATGGTCATGGTGTCATCTCTCGCCTCAAATTCTCCATTGACATGGGACACCACAAGTTTCGAGTCTCCACAGACCTTCAAGTTTTTAACCCTCAAGGTTCCAGCTAAGCCAAGTCCTGCAATGTGGGCTTCATATTCCGCCTCATTATTTGTGGTAGGAAAATCTTACTTTATATTATACTCAATCAAGACACCATCGAGGCTTTATAAAACCATCCCAGCTCCACTTGAATTTTTTCAATGCCCCATTAAAAAGAGCACTCAGAACTCTTTGTTCTCAACTATCTTTTCTCCATCTTGGCCATCTATGCCTTGAGTTATATCTTCCTGCCCCCGACTTCTTGGTTGTCGATAGTACATTCAACCACGAAGTCAGTCTGAGCTATGATCGATGTTCTAGGCTTATACTTAATGTCAAATTCTTCAAGCTCTATGGCCCATTTGATCAGCCTTCCACTGACCTTAGAACTATGGATGATGTTTCTCAAAGGTTTATTTTTTAACACTTCAATTTTATGTGCTTCGAAGTAGGGACGTAACTTTCTTAAAGTCATGACCAAGGCCAAAGCAAACTTTACTATAGTTAAATAGTTCAACTCAGCTGCGTGTAGAATCTTGTTGACATATTTGATATGTTTATGGGTTTTGGCTTCCTTTTTTACCAATACAACGCTCAAGGCTCTTTCAAAAACAATCAAGTACAAATACAGAGTTTCATTCTGAACTAGTTTGGCCAACAACGGGGCTTGAACCTTGTATTTCTTTAATTCCTTAAACGACATCTGACATTCATCGGTCCAGGAAAAATCTTTTACTTTCTTTAAAGATTTGAAGAATGGCTGGCACTTGTCTCCGGACATGGAGATGAACCGTCCCAAAGCAGTAATCATTTCATTGTGTTTCTGAATGTCCTTTACAGAGCGTGGATGTTCCATATCCAGGATGGCCTTTATCATGTTAGGATTGGCCTCAATTCCCCTCTTGGAGACCATTAATCCTAAAAACTTTCCAGATCCTACAACAAAAGAACACCTGGCGAAATTCAACATCATCTTGTGGTATCTCAAAACCTCAAAAGTTTCCCTCAAATGGGCTATATGAACAACCTTTAGAAGGCTCTTGACTAACATGTCATCTTCGTAGACCTCCATGATCTTTCCGACGAGATCCTTAAAAATCTTATTCACTAACCATTGGTAAGTGGCTCCTGCATTCTTGAGACCAAATGTCATAATCAAGATAATAAAAAATACCAAAGTTGGTGATGAATAATACCTTTTGGATTGTCATTTTTATGTATTTTGATTTGATTATAGCCGCTAAATCCATCCATGAAACTCAGCATCTCATGCCCTCCAGTGGAATCTATCAAAGTGTCTATCTGTGGGAAAGGAAAATTATCCTTTAGACATGCATCGTTCAGGTTAGTGAAGTCAACATACATCCTCCACTTTCCATTAGCTTTTTTCACCATCACCGGATTAGCCAACCATTCCATGAATTGTATTTCCTCATTGAACCCAACCTTTAAGAGCTTTTTTACCTCATGTTTTATGGCCTCTTTTCTTTTCAAAGCAAAACTCATTTTCTTTTGCTTTACTGTATTTCGGTTAAGGTCGATATTTAGCTTATGAGTTATCAATTCAAAACAATACTCGGCATATCAACTGCTGACCACGCAAAAATGTCATTGTTCTCTTGTCAGAACTTTATCAACGTCAGGGGTTCCTTTAAAGAAGCTCCAATAAAAGTCATCTTTTTCGGGTCGCTGGGAGTCAAGGGAATTGGGATTAAATCTTTCGTTGGCTTTGTTATATATTGAATTCTCAATGATCAGAAGAAGCTCAGGATCTGCCTGTTCAGATGTCATCGGGACCTGATGTACCATCAGGATTTGGTATGTCATCAGGATTTGTATGACATCAGTATTTGAAGACAGTCAGCATTAGAGGATTTGTTATGTCCCTTATAATGTGGAGCAGATATCTGTTACGTCTGAGAGATAGGACTTTATCTGTTTAGTTTAAGATATGTATCAGTTTCGGTTAGTTTTTGATAATGTATATCTTAGATTAATATGTTGTAGCTGTGTAGTATATAAACACAGTTTAGGTCATCACTTAGTGAACAACACTCGAGGATCATTCGACCTAGCAGCTCTCAAGAACATCGGTATTTCTTGAGAGGATTTTATAACAGTTTTTATCATAAATATAAAAAGCTGTTATATTTTATTACTTGTTCGAAATATTTATACAATTGTATCCAAACCCCCCCCCCTTGAACAATTGTATCTTTACTGGGAAACAATTGGTATCAGAGCACACTGATAAATTTATAATCAGAAACAATCTAAACATGTCTCTGAACAAGTATGAAAGTATTAAAATTCCCATTCTGAAAAAGACTGAATATCCAACATGGAAGGTGAAGATGCTCTTGTACCTGGAAGCTACAGATCCAGATTATCTAGACATAATCAATGATGGACCCTTCATACCAACAAAACTGGTGCCTGCAACTCCTTCGGTTGCTGAACACTATCAACTGAAGGAGAAGACAGAATGGACACCATAAGAGAAAGTAGTTGTGCTGAAAGATGCAAAGGTAAGAAACATTTTGCATAACAGTCTTAATTCTGTTATGTCAAATAGGGTCATAGCCTAAAGACTGCCAAAGAAATATGGGATGCTCTTGAAACTCAATGTCAAGGAACCATGGCCATCAAGAAGAACAAAAGGGATGTTCTGATTCAAGAATATGAACACTTTGAGGCCAAGCCTGATGAAAGTCTCACTGATATCTATGACAGATTTCTGACTCTACTCAACAATCTGTCTTTGGTAGGAAAGGTGTATGATCGAGAGGATTCAAACACCAAGTTTTTAAGAGCATTAAGTGAAGAATGGGAGACTCAGACTTCAATCATACGATATCAGTATGATTTGGACGTAATTACTCTGGATGAAGTCTATGGCATGCTAAGAACTCATAATTTGGAGGTTCAGCAAAGGAGAGAGAGGAAAAGCAGCAAAGGGAAATCTGTTGCTTTGAAAGTTAATGATAAAGCTTCAAAAGAAAAGTCTGTTGGAGCTGTACGAAAGAAGAACAAATTGCCAGAATTAGATACTGATGATTCATCATCATATCCTGATGATGATACTGATTCTGAAACTGATGAGAATATGACAAATTCTGATGCCATGCAAATGGCTGCATTACTGGTTAAGGGCTTGAGGAGAATGCAATTCAGGAAGTCTAGGAACAACAGAAGCTTCAGGAAGAAGTTCATTAGAGGTGAAAAGAAGTCAATTGGGAGAAAAGATGGAAAGGACTCTAAAGCTGGGAAGCTAGACAGGACAAAGATCAAGTGCTACAACTGTGATGAACCTGGTCACTTTGCCTTAGAGTGCAAGAAAACAAAGCATGATCATGGGAAGAGCAAAGCCCTGATCACTTCAAGCAAGAATTGGGTGGACTCCTCTGACTCTGAAGATGAAAATACATGATATGCACTGATGGACAGTCTTGATGATCCTGCTGCTTCTGAGCCTAAGGTATAAACTCCTTTCTTCACTTTTGATACTGAAAATATATCTGAATTGAAATCTATTCTTAAATCTTTGCATGGTAGTTTTAAGAATAAGACTTTAGAAAATGATAGACTTATAACTGAAATTAAGACATTGAAATCTAGGAATGATCAGTTAGAGTCTGACTTGATACATCAGATAGATTTGAAGAAAGAATGTAAGAGAGCTAAACATACAGTTAAGATTCTTGAGGCTAGATACAGTATGTTAGAAAAGAATCTAGAGAATGAGAGAAAAACCCTTAAAGCCTGGACTGATTCAGGAAAAAAGGTTCATGAGATGATCTCAAAGAAAAACTGGAAAGGATGCCTAGGCTATAAAGATGGAATTAAGGATGTTGACACTGAAAATAAAATTTCCCTTAAAACTCCTGTTAAGTTTATTTCATCAGAAGCTGATGAACCCAAATCTACTTTTGAAAAGGGTTCAACATCAGTATCACAAGAAGAGAACTGGTAAATGATAAAACTCAAAGAAAGAAAAGCAAGGAAACCATTAAGTCTGTTAAGAAAAAAAAGAACATAGGACTTTTATCAGCAAATTAATTGAAAAAGAAAATATCTGAGGTTATTGACATAGGACATTTTTACATCAATAATAAATTGAATTTAAAGTGCTTATGTTTATGTATTATCTAAGATTTAAAATCTTATATCACTCGGTACCCTTTCTCCTAGTACAAAATTTGTGCAACAATTAAAAAATATTGACTAACTAAAATTTATTAAAATTAACAATATTTTTTAAGATAGAAAAACTGGTAAAAAATAACTATCCACACATGTTTTATTTTAAATTTATCCATATTAAACATGTACACGACCAAGCACATTTAAAAGTCCAGTAACTATATGTATGTAAATTTGGCATCAAGTATATAACCGTTTGTGAAATTTTGTATTTTTATATGATTATAATTAAAATTTCACTGCTCACTGGTATTGGTAAGTGGTTGATTGTTAAGTAAACATTTAGGTGTGGAAGACAGTTCACCATAATTCATAAATACATAACTGATATTGTATAAATATGGTCTTAGTGATCCTCTGTAGTCCATCACTTTACTCTGAACACCAAGTCCGTTAAAAATAATCAAAGATGGTTAAGAATTCTGGGAACAAAAAGGTGTATGGCCGAGAACCCAGAGTCAGACTTCCAATAATAACAGCTGCAAGAATTTTTCAATTGACACAGGAACTAGGTAACAACAATGATGGGCAAACCATTGAATGGCTTCTCCGTGAAGCTGAGCCTGCTATCAGGCGTTATACAGGTACCGGATCAATGCCTGATGTCCCTGAATCAACTCGGTCCCTGAGTCTCCCCATGTCTCCACCATCCTCCTTTGCACCTGTAAGTGCTACTTCAACCATGAGTATCCCCCTGTCTCCGTTGTCCTCCTTTGCTACTTCAACCATGAGTCTCCCCCTATCTCCCCTGTGCTCCTTTGATACTTCGACCATGAATCTCCCCATGTCTCCACCATCCTCCTTTGCACCCGTATATGCTACTTGGAAGCCGAGTCTCCCCGTGTCTCTACCATCCTCCTTTTCAACTATGAGTCTACCCATGTCTTCACCATCCTCCTTTGCACCAATAAGTGCTACTTCAACCCTCACTGTGACACCTCCTGGTCCTGTCTTGGTGCAAACATTAATGTGTGGCTTGGCATCTTCACATGAATCTTTTGTGGGACCTGCACTGAACCGTCCTATACCTACCATGCTAACGGGGTCAACAATGCGGGTTCCGTCCACAAGGGGAATGGTTGCTCCTACAATGGTTGATCTTGTGCCAGCATATGGATCATACATGGTGCCTCAGCAAAATATTGGAATGGCTCAGTCTGGCATGGGGGTAGTACCCACAACTGTTGTTCCTGAATCTTATATAATGCCACAAGAAAATGCTGGGCTTCCTGAGCTACCTGGCATTGAGTTTGATAATTCAGAGTTCTTTATGTCACTGCTGCAGGGAAATGACGTAGCAAATGAGGGTGGATGGTTCAATGATCAGAATGATCTTCATAATCATTAGATAAGTGAACCTTGAGATGTTATAATTATTTATCTCCTAAAAAGATGGTTATGTCACATGTAGAATTTAATCTCTTTAATTTTTTTTCATTTTTAGTTATCACCCACAAAGGTGATTATGTCATATCTTAAATTTAGTCTTTTACATTTTATTTTATTTTCTCTTTCTTATTTAAGATAATTAATTAAACAACTTTTCAAATTTAATCTTTTAAGATCGGGATAATGATGATCTTGACTTAGGATTTGTTATCATTTCAAACGAGAAAGTTTGTAGCTAATTTTTACAATATTCATGCTTCTTACGTTCTATCTTAATAATCTTGTTAACTTTGCATCTAAATTAATGAGATAATTTGACTTTAGAATTACAAGAAGTAAAGGTAATTCTATTTCTCTGAAAGTGAACTTTAGCATAAAAAAAATTAATTTTGGGCATTGTCCAAGTAGTAATTTTAGGTATTTAACTATAAATTTATAATGTATGTTACCAAAGTCATTGTTAGAGTAATTTAACAATTAAATCCAAAATTTTATTAAATGGGTTATTATTGGGGTAAAAAAATAAAGGGATTCAATATATTACAAATTAAATATAATGTAAAAATATTTTCTCTTAGAGTATAGAAAAAATGTTCCAACCTATACCAAAAGTTCACCTACAAGCAAATTGTTAGATGGGAAAAATCTTATAGAACATATGGTTAAATTAAATTTGAGTATCTTGTTTACTTATTTTGAAACAATAGACATTTTATTATTGATATTTGATAAGAAAAGATGCAATATATTTTATTTAAAGTTCTATTTAAAGTGAATTACAATTTAATTATCAAAAAATTATTGGAATGTGAAATATGAAATAAGAAAGTATATAATATATTAAATTAAATTTACTAAAATAATATATATCAATAAGTATGGTCAATGCCTTCCTCGGTCCAAAAAAAAAATATCAGTTCCAATAAATAATTTAATTTGTTAAATTTTCAAACCAAAAAAATAGAAATAATTTAAATTTAGTTACTTGTGATTTGTAAAAATCGGGAATTGGGGAAGATCGGTGGTGCTACCAATTTGGGATTAATTGAAACAGGAGATTAATCGTAGTAAAAAACGGATGTATTATAATATTAAATTATATTTAATATATTATTATGATTATATTAGTTATTTATTAACAAATATATATTTATTATATCTTAATTTTTATATTTATTCATATTTAAAGGAATATAATAATTTTAATTTTATTAAATAATTATATATACTCCAATACAGAAAAATTCCTAAGGACTAATCGGATTTCAAAAATTAAGGACTAATCGGATTTCAAAAATTGAATCTGTTGGATACCTTGCGGGGGATTAATCGCGAATTAATTGGTTAAATTGGAGATTTTTAGAACACTTCTTGTGATTATTATTTGCTTTTAGTTGAAGAATACTTGAAATATACCTTACACATTATTACACTTTAGTTGTCTTTATAATTATTTACATTTTAACATAAATAAAAAAAATTGTAACATATGATCTCATCAAGAAATAGTGATTGTAATTTTATTACAAAAACAATTAATTTAATGCTTGAGTTTGAAACCTAGCAACCATATGATCTGATTTTATGGGAAAAATTATAAGAGAAGAAATGATAACCAAAATATATAATTAATTTTGGTAACCTTATATACAAAAGGAACCACGTTTAAGGTTTGATGAAGTCAGTGGTCTCTATTTAAGGAATAGTACATAGATAGATATAACAAAAGTAAAGTGTTCACTAATAACTGCTATGAAATCTGACAAATGAGATTAGATAGTAGAAACCACAACTACATAGTGCACAGCACTCAAATTTCCGAGCCCCTAAAAATTAATGAGAGCCATTAATTGGAACATTAATCGAACTGATTAATCGGACTGATTAATCGGAACATTAATAGGGAGAATATAAATATTATTTTTAACTTTTATTATTATAAAATGATAAATATGTCAGATATTTATTTGACAAAAGAAATTAGAATGGTATTAAACAATATCTACACATTTGACATTCGTTATTTACTAATTATTGAGTTTACAATATTAACTAATATTTTAATTCACACTTCTAAACTAATTACAATATTCATTTTATATTTCAAGTGGGAAATAAATATGTTAGATTACTTATTACTTTTTACCAATACTTTATATTAGAAATTGGCATGATATTGTGTAAAATTATCAAATTAATGAATTAAAATCATAAAAAGGTAAAAAACAATGATTTTTAATTATTTTTCGACCAGATCGCCTATGACCGCTTAGCCCGCCTAATTCTGATTTTGACCCGATTTTCAGCAAAAAGGCATAAATCACCACCTAGGTCCGAGTCAGGGCGTTTTACCACCGCCTATGGCATAAGAACCGCCTAGACGGTCACCTAGACCGATTTTTAGAACATTGGAAGAGACTATCAAACTCCTAAAGCATGATTAAAATTTACATACAATAAAAGCAGATTTAACTTTCAATAAACAAAATGAATTAAGAATAAAATCCAAATTATTATTATTTTTGTAGCAATTAATTATACATAATCATAACAAAATTCTTATAGTAATGACTATAACTAAAAAAATAACATGACAGTATTAGTTTTTATTTTTATTTGTCACCACTATTTAGAAACTTTTATGTTAAATCATTAAATTGTATTTTAGAAAACTAGATTTTTTAAAAAATACTTTATATTTTTAATCCTCTAAATATTTTGAAATATTAGCCGGGTGAAAAACCAAAATACCCACCATTTGGGGGCTTAGTACCCAAAATACCATTTGGCGGGACGGAGTGTCCAAATTACCTGTTGAATACGCATGTCCAAATGCGAATTTCGTTTTTTTAAAATTTATAAAGGATACACATATGTGAAATGCGTATTCATTTTTTTGTTTTTAGGGAATACGCATGTGTGAAATGTGTATTTCTTATTTTTCAAAAAAGTGAGTACGCATGGCCCACATGCGTGTCCTTTACAAAAAAACTGAAGGTTGTATACGCAGTAATGTAAAGCGTAATCTGTCGGTATTTTGGGCAGTCCGCGCGCATCTGGGTATTTTTGGCAGTTGGGGCTGGAAAATGGGGTATTTTGGACATTCTTTCAAATTAGCCTACAAGCATAAATAATATTGAATTAATTAAACCTAATATGTTACATTTGTAGCCAAGGCCCTGAGAAACTTCTCTAACATTTGTTGCCAATGGCTAACTAATGTTGTGCTTATCTTGGAGCAGAAAAATGACTAGTAATCCTATAATATATGAAGTTTAGAATTAAGTAAACTTCCACTATTATTATTATTATTATTATTATTATAATTATTATCATTATCATTATCATTATAATTCTTGTTGTTGTTGTTGTTTTTATTATTGTTGTTATTATTAATAAATTTTATTATTATTATTATTATTATTATTATTATTATTATTATTGTTATTCTTATATGAGTATATGTGATTAATTTCAAACTTATATTGATCTTAAATGTACATTGTATTTTTTTATCATGTTCGTATTTATAAAATAAAAATATCAACATAAGTTAATTAAAAAATAAGTGAAAAAATAATTCATATATATAATCATGTGAAATAAGAAGTAAAAATTCATATTTACGCACAATTTTATAGAAATCTGTATATATATTATGCTTTTTGTACATATATATTCGAATTCACACACATACACTAAATACAATATTTACCCATAAATATATTATTCTATACATTTTGTATGGTGTAATCAAAGTGAAAAGAGCAATATTCAGCTAAATTTTCATATTTCCTATATTAACACTCAAGAAAAGTTATCAATTAATCATATAGTGTCATTAAGATAAAAATAAAAAGTACTACTATTTTTAAATAGGCTTAATAAAGCTAAAATAATAGCGTTGTATCTTTAAACTTCCTTTAACTTTTATATTGTTATGGAGAAACATTGGCTAAATTTGATCAAAATGTTTTGGTCATATTTAAGCAAAAATGACCGTCAATGGTCAAATTAAGTTAAATATGACTGAATTGCATCGGTCATTATTAGGATGGTCAAATTTAGCTAAAAATGTCAAATTTAATTAAATTTGACGTACTAGGCCGGTCAAATTTAGCTAAATAGGTCAAATTTAGTTAAATTTGACGGACTAAATATGATTGCTCAATTTTTCAATTTTGATAGACTAAAATTGACTTCGAACAGTCAATTTTATATTTTGACTTTTGTCATCAAAAATTTCGATAAAAATTGAATTTCCCGCCTGTTGTTACAAATGTGTCGGCTAACGAGTTAAAATCAATCAATTTTATAAATTTGACTAGGTTACTTTTGGTCAAAATTATAAATATGACTCCATTTGAGTTGGTCGAGTTTATAAAAGCGACAAATTTTGATCAAATTTAAAGTACGAAATATGATTACTATTAAAAAAATAAAAAGTTCCTTGCTTCTGAAAAATGTGCAAGTACTTTTTTTTAAATTCACTAAAAAAATTTCATACATAGTAGACACAAAGGTTCTCTAGCATATTGTAAAATTTTACTCTTAACTAATTATTTGTTATCAGGTGTTCTACAAAGATAAACCATAGTAAATTTATATTGAATAATTATTTGTGTTAAATTTGTGACGTAGCTTTGAAGCTAATTTACTAAGTCTATATCTTCAAGGCAATAAACAACTTTCCTAGTGTTCTATTAGGTGTTTTACAGAGATAGACATATAAATGTGTCACACCATAGTTCTTCCATTTTCTTTGAGACGTCTTTCCTGAAGGAGGAAACTGCATATCCTCACAAAGACTCCATACTAGCGATCCTAAATAACAACATGTAACTGAATATGCTTCAGTTCTTCCAAACTTTATAATCATTCTCAACGGTTTATCTGGTTCCAAGAAATACCGATAAGTGCCATAAAAACTAGTTTTACCACCATGCTTTAGTTGATTGGCTTTTTACTTGTCCCATACAAATATGACATTCATCAAACTAAGTCATCACAGCTCTCACAAGTCGCATATATATGGCCATGGTCTCATCTCTCGCCTCAAATTCTCCAGTTGACCTGGGACACCACAAGTTTCGAGTCTCCACAGACCTTCAAGTTTTTAACCCTCAAGGTTCCAGCTAAGCCAAGTCCTGCAATGTGGGCTTCATATTCCGCCTCATTATTTGTGGAAGGAAAATCTTACTTTATATTATACTCAATCAAGACACCATCGAGACTTTGTAAAATCATCCCAGCTCCACTTGAATTTTTCAATGCCCCATTAAATAGAGCACTCAGAACTCTTTGTTCTCAACTATCTTTTCTCCATCTTGGCCATCCATGCCTTGAGTTATATCTTCCTGCCCCCGACTTCTTGGTTGTCAATAGTACATTCAACCACGAAGTCAGTCAAGACCTGAGCTATTATCGATGTTCTAGGCTTATACTTAATGTCAAATTCTTCAAGCTCTATAGCCCATTTGATCAGCCTTCCACTGACCTTAGAACTATGGATGATGTTTCTCAAAGGCTTATTTTTTAACACTTCGATTTTATGTGCTTGGAAGTAGGGACGTAACTTTCTTAAAGTCATGACCAAGGCCAAAGCAAACTTTACTATAGTTAAATAGTTCAACTCAGCTGCGTGTAGAATCTTGTTGACATAATAGATATGTTTATGGGTTTTGGCTTCCTTTTTTACCAATACAACGCTCAAGGCTCTTCAAAAACAACCAAGTACAAATACAGACTTTCATTCTGAACTGGTTTGGCCAACAACGGGGCTTGAACCTTGTATTTCTTTAATTCCTTAAACGACATCTGACATTCATCGGTCCAAAGGAAAATCTTTTACTTCTTTAAAGATTTGAAGAATGGCTGGCACTTGTCTCCGGACTTGGAGATGAACCGTCCCAAAGCAGTAATCATTTCATTGTGTTTCCTGAATGTCCTTTACAGAGCGTGGATGTTCCATATCCAGGATGGCCTTTATCAAGTTAGGATTGGCCTCAATTCCCCTCTGGAGACCATTAATCCTAAAAACTTTCCAGATCCTACACCAAAAGGACACCTGGCGAAATTCAACATCATCTTGTGATATCTCAAAACCTCAAAAGTTTCCCTCAAATGGGCTATATGATCAACCTTTAGAAGGCTCTTGACTAACATGTCATCTTCGTAGACCTCCATGATCTTTCCAATAAGATCCTTAAAAATCTTATTCACCAACCATTGGTAAGTGGCTCCTGCATTCTTGAGACCAAATGTCATAATCAAGATAATAAAAAAATACCAAAGTTGGTGATGAATAATACCTTTTGGATTGTCATTTTTATGCATTTTGATTTGATTATAGCCGCTCAATCCATCCATGAAACTCAGCATCTCATGCCCTCCAGTGGAATCTATCAAAGTGTCTATCTGTGGGAAAGGAAAATTATCTTTGGACATGCATCGTTCAGGTTAGTGAAGTCAACATACATCCTCCACTTTCCATTAGCTTTTTTCACCATCACCGGATTAGCCAATCATTCCATGAATTGTATTTCCTCATTGAACCCAACCTCTAAGAGCTTTTTACCTTATGTTTATGGCCTCTTTTCTTTTCAAAGCAAAACTCATTTTCTTTTGCTTTACTGTATTTCGGTTAGGGTCGATATTTAGCTTATGAGTTATCAATTCAAAACAATACTCGCCATATCAACTGCTGACCACGCAAAAATGTCATTGTTCTCTTGTCAGAACTTTATCAACGTCAGGGGTTCCTTTAAAGAAGCTCCAATAAAAATCATCTTTTTCGGGTCGCTGGGAGTCAAGGGAATTGGGATTAAATCTTTTATTGGCTTTGTTATATATTGAATTCTCAATGATCAGAAGAAGCTCAGGATCTGGCTGTTCAGATGTCATCGGGATCTGATGTACCGTCAGGATTTGGTATGTATCAGGATTTGTATGACATCAGTATTTGAAGACAGTCAGCATTAGAGGATTTGTTTTGTTCCTTATAATGGGGAGCAGATATCTGTTACGTCTGAGAGATAGGACTTTATCTTTTTAGTTTAAGATATGTATCAGTTTCGGTTAGTTTTTGATAATGTATATCTTAGATTAATCTGTTGTAGCTGTGTAGTATATAAACACGGTTTAGGTCATCACTTAGTGAACAACACTCGAGGATCATTCGACCTAGCAGCTCTCAAGAACATCGGTATTTCTTGAGAGAATTTGTAACAGTTTTTATCATAAATATAAAAAGCTGTTATATTTTATTACTTGTTCGAAATATTTATACAATTGTATCCAACCCCCCCCCTGAACAATTGTATCTTTACTGGGAAACAATTGGTATCAGAGCACACTGATAAATTTATAATCAGAAACGATCTAAACATGTCCCTGAACAAGTATGAAAGTATTAAAATTCCCATTCTGAAAAAGACTGAATATCCAACATGGAAGGTGAAGATGCTCATGTACCTGGAAGCTACAGATCAAGATTATCTAGACGTAATCAATGATTGACCCTTCATGCTAACAAAACTGGTGCCTGCAACTCCTTCGGTTGCTGAACACTATCAACTGAAGGAGAAGATAGAATTGGACACCAGAAGAGAAAGTAGTTGTGTTGAAAGATGCAAAGGTAAGAAACATTTGCATAACAGTCTTAATCCTGTGATGTCAAATAGGATCATAGCCTACAAGACTGCCAAAGGAATATGGGATGCTCTTGAAACTCAATGTCAAGGAACCATGGCCATCAAGAAGAACAGAAGGGATATTCTGATTCAAGAATATGAACACTTTGAGGCCAAGCCTGATGAAAGTCTCACTGATATCTATGACAGATTTCTGACTCTACTCAACAATCTGTCTTGGTAGGAAAGTTGTATGATCGAGAGGATTCAACACCAATTTTTTAAGAGCATTAAGTGAAGAATGGGAGACTCAGACTTCATCATACGATATCAGTATAATTTGGACGTAATTACTCTGGATGAAGTCTATGGCATGCTAAGAACTCATAATTTGGAGGTTCAGCAAAGGAGAGAGGAAAAGCAGCAAAGGGAAATCTATTGCTTTGAAAGTTAATGATAAAGCTTCAAAAGAAAAGTCTGTTGAGCTGTACAAAAGAAGAACAAATTGCCAGAATTAGATACTGATGATTCATCCTCATATCCTGATGATGATACTGATTTTGAAACTGATGAGAACATGACAAATTCAGATGTCATGCAAATGGCTGCATTACTGGTTAAGGGCTTCAGGAAAATGCATTCAGGAAGTCTAGGAACAACAGAAGCTTCAGGAAGAAGTTCATTGGAGGTGAAAAGAAGTCAATTGGGAGAAAAGATGGAAAGGACTCTAAAGCTGGGAAGCTAGACAGGACAAAGATCAAGTGTTACAACTGTGCTGAACCTGGTCACTTTGCCTCAGAGTGCAAGAAAACAAAAGAATGATCAAGGGAAGAGCAAAGCCCTGATCACTTCAAGCAAGAATTGGGTGGACTCCTCTGACTCTGAAGATGAAAATACATGATATGCACTGATGGACAGTCTTGATGATCCTGCTGCTTCTGAGCCTAAGGTACAAACTCCTTTCTTCACTTTGATACTGAAAATATATCTGAATTGAAATCTATTCTTAAATCTTTGCATGGTAGTTTTAAGAATAAGACTTTAGAAAATGATAGACTATAACTGAAATTAAGACATTGAAATCTAGGAATGATCAGTTAGAGTCTGACTTGATACATACAGTTAAGATTCTTGAGGCTAGATACCGTATGTTAGAAAAGAATCTAGAGAATGAGAGAAAAACCCTTAAAGCCTGGACTGATTCAGGAAAAAGGTTCATGAGATGATCTCAAAGAAAAACTGGAAAGAATGCCTAGGCTATAAAGATGGAATTAAGGATGTTGACACTAAAAATAAAATTTCCCTTAAAACTCCTGTTAAGTTTATTTCATCAGAAGCTGATGAACCCAAATCTACTTTTGAAAAGGGTTCAACATCATTATCACAAGAAGAACTGGTAAATGATAAAACTCAAAGAAAGAAAAGCAAGGAAACCATTAAGTCTGTTAAGAAAAAAAAGAACATAGGACTTTTGTCAGCAAATTAATTGAAAAAGATAATATCTGAGGTTATTGACAAACCTCAAGCAAAAAGTCCTAAGAGAACAGGAATGGTAAGCAAGGTATTTCTAAGGATTCAATTTACAAGGTTGTTCCCAGTGCTCCTAGGAAAACTTGTTTTAACTGTGAAGATACTAATTATCTTGCTATTGATTACAAGAGGAATAAGAAAAGGAAAACTGCTATTCCTGAGTCTGATGTTAGGGGTAGATGATTATTTTATATATTGAATTCTCAATGATCAGAAGAAGCTCAGGATCTGGCTGTTCAGATGTCATCGGGATCTGATGTACCGTCAGGATTTGGTATGTCATCAGGATTTGTATGACATCAGTATTTGAAGACAGTCAGCATTAGAGGATTTGTTCTGTTCCTTATAATGTGGAGCAGATATCTGTTACGTCTGAGAGATAGGACTTTATCTGTTTAGTTTAAGATATGTGTCAGTTTCGGTTAGTTTTTGATAATGTATATCTTAGATTAATCTGTTGTAGCTGTGTAGTATATAAACACGGTTTAGGTCATCACTTAGTGAACAACACTCGAGGATCTTTCGACCTAGCAGCTCTCAAGAACATCGGTATTTCTTGAGAGGATTTTGTAACAGTTTTTATCATAAATATAAAAAGCTGTTATATTTTATTACTTGTTCGAAATATTTATACAATTGTATCCAACCCCCCCCCCCTTTGAACAATTGTATCTTTACTGGGAAACAATTGGTATCAGAGCACACTGATAAATTTATAATCAGAAATGATCTAAACATGTCTCTGAACAAGTATGAAAGTATTAAAATTCCCATTCTGAAAAGACTGAATATCCAACATGGAAGGTGAAGATGCTCATGTACCTGGAAGCTACAGATCCAGATTATCTAGACGTAATCAATGATGGACCCTTCATGCCAACAAAACTGGTGCATGCAACTCCTTCGGTTGCTGAACACTATCAACTGAAGGAGAAGACAGAATGGACACTAGAAGAGAAAGTAGTTGTGCTGAAAGATGCAAAGGTAAGAAACATTTTGCATAACGGTCTTAATTCTGTGATGTCAAATAGGGTCATAGCCTAGAAAACTACCAAAGAAATATGGGATGCTCTTGAAACTCAATGTCAAGGAACCATGGCCATCAAGAAGAACAAAAGGGATGTTCTGATTCAAGAATATGAACACTTTGAGGCCAAGCCTGATGAAAGTCTCACTGATATCTATGACAGATTTCTGACTCTACTCAACAATCTGTCTTTGGTAGGAAAGGTGTATGATCGAGAGGATTCAAACACCAAGTTTTTAAGAGCATTAAATGAAGAATGGGAGACTCAGACTTCAATCATACGATATCAGTATGATTTGGACGTAATTACTCTGGATGAAGTCTATGGCATGCTAAGAACTCATAATTTGGAGGTTCAGCAAAGGAGAGAGAGGAAAAGCAGCAAAGGGAAATCTGTTGCTTTGAAAGTTAATGATAAATCTTCAAAAGAAAAGTCTGTTGGAGCTGTACGAAAGAAGAACAAATTGCCAGAATTAGATACTGATGATTTATCATCATATCCTGATGATGATACTGATTCTGAAACTGATGAGAACATGACAAATTCTGATGCCATGCAAATGGCTGCATTACTGGTTAAGGGCTTCAGGAGAATGCAATTCAGGAAGTCTAGGAACAACAGAAGCTTCAGGAAGAAGTTCATTGGAGGTGAAAAGAAGTCAATTGGGAGAAAAGATGGAAAGGACTCTAAAGCTGGGAAGCTAGACAGGATAAAGATCAAGTGCTACAACTGTGATGAACCTGGTCACTTTGCCTCAGAGTGCAAGAAAATAAAGCATGACACTACTAAAAATAGTAGATACGACATCGGTGCTTAAACATCGGTATGTAATACACCCGATGTTAAAAGCATATTTAACATCGGTTTAAAAAAAACGATGTGAAAAGCCTGTTTAACATCGATTTTACATAGTAGCCGTTGTCTATGTTTAATTTTAAAATAATAACAAATTAATGTTTTTCACTTTAACATCGGTTATTTATACTAACCGTTGTCTATAACCATTTCTAAAAAAATGACTAAATAAATGTTTCAGTTCCCCCGCTGAGTACGTACCCAAATTTTTCCGGTAACAAAAAAGTTAAAAAATTATTTCCCCTTCCCCTTTTACTCACACACCCATACATCTCTATCTCTGTAGCTATCTCCATCTTTATCTCTCTCCCCCAAACCTCGACTCACACATCAGGGCTCTTTCTCTCTCTCAAACTTGCGGCTCTCTCTTTGCTCTCTCTCTCTCAGACCACGATTGTAATTCTCTCTCAAACCTTTGCTCTATCTCAAAAACCCTAATTCTCTCTCTTAAATATCGAACTTCATCTCTCTCCCCCCTCTCTCCCCCCTCTCTCCCCCCTCTCTCTTTCCGTCTCTCTCTTTCTCCACTCTACCTTTGTATTCTCTATTACCATCTCTTTCTCCTCTCTCTTTCGACTCCCTATCTAGATCTTGGTGGAAGCTTCGATTTATATAAAATCGATTGGTGAAGGTTAGACTCTGGCCATGATGAAAGCGATTGACGATGGTTTGAAGAAAGGGAAGGAGTTTTCCGTTACAAATCGGGCTAAAAATTGGTGGTCTTATTTAATTTGGTAGCTTAAAATCGAGTCGAGAAAGCAAATGTTTGGTTTGATTATATATGTAAATTTTAAATTTGTTTCAAAATTTTACATTTTGATTTTAATGAAGCTTTTGTTTATAGGTCTGAAGCTTTGGAGCTTGAAACATATCCTTCAATCGGTAAAATATCTCTTTCTTTTAGCGTTATTTACATCCATTGTGTATTTATATAGATCTGTCAGTGTATATTTATATTTGTATGTTCAGTTTGTTTATTCTATTATGTTCTGCTATTAAGTTTAGGTGTTAAAAAAACAAAGAAGGATACAAAAGCATGGATCTTCTTCAAGTTCTGTTGGTTCCTTTAGATTTACAGTGGTATTATGAATACATAAAAAATGATCTCTCAACTACAAGAAAAATAGACTTTTTCTAACGGATAACTTCAAACAGATTTATTAGATCCATTTCATGTGTATGTTTTCATTTTTGTACTCATTCTTACATTAGTAATATTTTGGTATAAATATATTGAAGTATTTTGATTTCTTTCGGGTGAAGGCTATGTGTTTTAATTTATGAGTTTATTTTTAGGTCTGATTTTACAGTGAAAGAGTTTAGATCTTACAGATCAGAGTTTGTTTTTAAATTATTTGCTACGTCTGTTAGTATGGATCTTAAAAGTTTTTGTTCTAGCTTCCATCAGGCAAAAAATGTGCTTGGTCTGATACATCATATCTTATTTTGAAGAATTGACATAGATACGGATGATGCACTCCTTCGTTTTAGTTAATTAAGCTATGGGGATGACCTCATTAATAGAGCAAGAACAGGAATTAACACAACCTGAGCTTTTTGGATCTGAAGCTTGCACTTTTCGTGCTCAAAATAATTGTCAGTTTTAGTTTTCAAGCTAACAACTAGTTAAGTTATGTTTTCAAATCTTTTTAACCTTTTTGGGGTAGCTAGATTAAGTAATCCAAATCACACCCACTTGATTGCAGTTGCTATCTTTAAGTGCAGAGACAATTATGATAGTAAATGGGACAACAGTTGCTGAGCCTATAAAAACCCAAGCTTACATGACCTCCAGATTTACGGGATCATAGTGACTATCATTCTATGTTTCGTTGGCCTCAATATTTGTTGGGATACTTGTTACGATGAAAGATCACCCAGCAAGTAAGTCTTCATCTTGGTTAAAATTTGCTTCCTCTTACCATATTAGCTATGGTTCATGTTTACCCCTGTTGTATTTAGTACGACAGTCTGTTCACTGGGACACTTGATACAGTATTATATGGGAGTTAAAATGTATATATTTGGCCTGAGGATTGGTTTGTTAATTTCTTGTTTCTGTTATTACTTTTTTCTTTATCTGTAGAAAGAATAATTTAGTGGCATGTGATTAACCACATATATCATATTGCATCCCTTTTTTTAAAGAGTTCATAAGTTACTTATTCTAACCAGTGCATACTCTCTATTTTGGTTAATCAGAATTATGTTTATTCGTGCCTTGAACACGTTGATTTTCCACATGCGTGTCTTTTATGTTATTTGGCAGGAAGAAATAAATTTTTTTAATGCTTTAAAGAACATTTTTCTTATTGTTTTGCTCCCAATTAATTACCACCCTCTAATCCCCTTAATTACCCCCATACGATGTATCTAAAATCTGTGACTAGTTAAATTTTCGTAAGTACTTCTAAAAAGATTGTATGTTCAAGTTTTTCGGGCTAGTAAGATTAATATCACTGTTGATATAACTTTTCCAGGCTCACTGTTACTATAACAATATAATCTATTTTCATATGTCTCAGTGTCTTCTTCTGTTTCCTCTAATTCTGGTGTAGATAGAAAGAGAAGGCAATTTATGGAATAAATACAGCAGACCATTACTTTTCCAAGACAAAATATAGCAAAATTGCATCAGCTATGACTAGGCTTCTCGCGATGGGCCGACCAATAAAGTTCGAACAAGAATGTCAATTGCATCAGCTATGATATTTGGGTCGGTATTCTGGAGAATGGGAATGTCACAGACGTCAATTCTAGATAGAATGGGACTACTTCAGGTTAAGTTGTTTTATATAAATGTTCTTTGTAAACATACATCGGATATATTAATGTAGAATGTTTATAGCTTTAGAATTTGAAATCTGAGTCGATGCCATTTTTAAAATCGAAATACAATACGTAAAATGTTTTGTTTTTCACATTATTTTCAAGTTGATTTTTTGCCAGTCACTGTTAGAGGACGAGACCGAAGATATGTACCATGCTGTTGAACAGAGTGACCTAGAATTTAATAGTACAAAGATCAATTCTGTAGGTGAGCAACTTACTTGTGTTCAAATAATTAACTTATCCTATGTGCTTGATAGCTTCCTCTATCGTTTCAACTTTTTACAAGTGATACAGAGGAAGATGAACAACATGCTGGGGCAATCCAAGGCAGCGTGAAAGATATAGATGAATCAATGAGGTAAAGGTCGTGCAAAAGTTTCTTTCGATATCTACGTTTTTATGTTAATTATGCATTTTAGAATATAGATGCATGATGAAGGTACTGAAGCACTCTTCTCTCAAAGTAGATGAGTGTGTTAAACATAATTTGCGAAAGGCGCATATCTCTCTGATATATAGGCACTTCTCGGGTGTTTATTAGCCAAAACATAATTAAAATTAAAAGTTAAGAATATGGTAGTAGATGGTTTGGGTACTAGCACCTAATTTATTTTTCTACAGATACTTTCTAACTGGTTAACGCGTCCCTACTGGGGTCAGACGGTCTGCTACAAACATTTATTAGATGGGACGTCGATGTGTTGCAGCTGTTTACGATTCAAGGTTGTGGTAGAGATTCTGCGTTACACCGGAAATATACTCTGAATTGTTAAACATAGATAAATATAACTTGTTCTAAATTAGAACAAAGAGAGTTGTCTTCCAATTTGTTTGGACATAATCACAAATGATTACCAGATTTCCAGAAGTATGTTAAAATTCTAAAATGAAAGTAGCTGCAAAAAACAATCCTGCTTCTTTTCCATTAATCCTTGAGTCCTTTAAACAAGAATTCTCATTTTATGCAATATTTTAGGTAGCTAAGTCATGTCAGATAGAGGAAGACATGATTTTAAACTCCACGTTATGTGGCTTGCATCCTCATATTCATAGTTTTTGTTATTCTGGTAATAACATGCAGTGAAGATTATAATTGGTGGTGGAGGGCTTACCCTACAGCAGGATCATCTTCCTTGTACCTGTTCCTCTACTCCATTTTCTACTTTTTCACAAAGTTGGAGATTATAAAGCTAGTTTCCGGTATCTTGTATTTTGGGTATATGTCAATCGCGTTGTTTGCCTTCTTTATCTTTGACTGGGACGATTGGCTTTTTTGCTTGGCTTCTATGATTTCCTTTGACATATCTGTTCCAAGTCAAATATGTTTAGATTGTTGGATGTAATAATTATTAAATTTGGGTTTTATTGTTTGTGGTTGTGATATTTATTTTAGACTTGGAATGTGTCTGAATTGACCACTTCTTGGAATATTTAATGTTAAGAAATTTGGTATCAATGTAGCTTTATGTTTATGTTGCATTGTTTGGTATTTTTTTGGTTGTAAATGTAATTGGTTCCTGTGGATGTGAACAGTATTAGGATGGCATGCAATATACAAGACATTAACATCACATTGGTAAATATAAACCGATGTAAAAAATATAAGAAAGACATCAGGTAAAATAATATTAAACAAAAAAGAACTAAAAAATCCGATGTGAAATAGTCATTTGACATCAGTTCTGAAAAGAAACTCAATGATTTCACATTGGATACAGAAACAAAACCGATGTCTAATCCTACATTTCATATGGGACGTCTAAATGAACCGATGTCTAATCCCGCATTTCACATCGGGCAAATAAATAAACCGATGTTGATTCTCTATTTTGACATCGGTTTGTTCGAATGAATTTTAATAAATGGCTTCTAGAGCTTGTAAAGTTTCATATTTTAATGGATAAATACCTCTTAATATACTCATATTCAATTAGAAATACTGTAATATAAGTTGAAATTTGTTGCAAAGACATCACAATTAATCTTAAAATCGATGTATAGCACCGTAATAGACATCGGTTGTTAACCGATGTCAAAGGCTAATGACATTTAACATCACACGCGAAGACATCAGTTCAGATTTTTTTTAATATCGGTTCAGAACCGATGTCTGATGCCATATTTCTAGTAGTGTGATCAAGGGAAGAGCAAAGCCCTGATCACTTCAAGCAAGAATTGGGTGGACTCCTCTAACTCTGAAGATGAAAATACATGATATGCACTGATGGACAGTCTTGATGATCCTGCTGCTTCTGAGCCTAAGGTATAAACTCCTTTCTTCACTTTTGATACTGAAAATATATCTGAATTGAAATCTATTCTTAAATCTTTGCATGGTAGTTTTAAGAATAAGACTTTAGAAAATGATAGACTTATAACTGAAATTAAGACATTGAAATCTAGGAATGATCAGTTAGAGTCTGACTTGATACATCAGATAGATTTGAAGAAAGAATGTAAGAGAGCTAAACATACAATTAAGATTCTTGAGGCTAGATACAGTATGTTAGAAAAGAATCTAGAGAATGAGAGAAAAACCCTTAAAGCCTGGACTGATTCAGGAAAAAAGGTTCATGAGACGATCTCAAAGAAACACTGGAAAGAATGCCTAGGCTATAAAGATGGAATTAAGGATGTTGACACTGAAAATAAAATTTTCCTTAAAACTCCTGTTAAGTTTATTTCATCAGAAGCTGATGAACCCAAATCTACTTTTGAAAAGGGTTCAACATCAGTATCACAAGAAGAACTGGTAAATGATAAAACTCAAAGAAAGAAAAGCAAGGAAACCATTAAGTCTGTTAAGAAAAAAAGGAATATAGGACTTTTATCAGCAAATTAATTGAAAAAGAAAATATCTGAGATTATTGACTTAGGACATTTTTACATCAATAATAAATTGAATTTAAAGTGCTTATGTTTATGTATTATCTAAGATTTAAAATCTTATATCACTCGGTACCCTTTCTCCTAGTACAAAATTTGTGCAACAAATAAAAAATATTGACTAACTAAAATTTATTAAAATTAACAATATTTTTTAAGATAGAAAAACTGGTAAAAAATAACTATCCACACATGTTTTATTTTAAATTTATCCATATTAAACATGTACACGACAGAGCACATTTAAAAGTCCAGTAACAATATGCATGTAAATTTGGCATCAAGTATATAACCGTTTGTGAAATTTTGTACTTTTATATGATTATAATTAAAATTTCACTGCTCACTGGTATTGGTAAGTGGTTGTTAAGTAAACATTTAGGTGTGGAAGACAGTTCACCATAATTCATAAATACATAACTGATATTGTATAAACATGGTCTTACTGATCCTCTGTAGTCCATCACTTTACTCTGAACACCAAGTCGTTAAAAATAATCAAAGATGGTTAAGAATTCTGGGCACAAAAAGGTGTATGGCCGAGAACCCAGAGTCAGACTTCCAATAATAACAGCTGCAAGAATTTTTCAATTGACACAGGAACTAGGTCACAGCAATGATGGGCAAACCATTGAATGGCTTCTCCGTGAAGCTGAGCCTGCTATCAGGCATTATACAGGTACCGGATCAATGCCTTATGTCCCTGAATCAACTCGGTCCCTGAGTCTCCCCATGTCTCCATCATCCTCATTTGCACCTGTAAGTGCTACTTCAACCATGAGTATCCCCCTGTCTCCGTTGTCCTCCTTTGCTACTTCAACCATGAGTCTCCCCCTATCTCCCCTGTGCTCCTTTGATACTTCGACCATGAATCTCTCCATGTCTCCACCATCCTCCTTTGCACCTGTAAGTGCTACTTCAACCCTCACTGTGACACCTCCTGGTCTTGTCTTGGTGCAAACATTAATGTGTAGCTTGGCATCTTCACATGAATCTTTTGTGGGACCTGCACTAAACCGTCCTATACCTACCATGCTAACGGGGTCAACAATTCGGGTTCCGTCCACAAGGGGAATGGTTGCTCCTACAATGGTTGATCTTGTGCCAGCATATGGATCATACATGGTGCCTCAGCAAAATATTGGAATGGCTCAGTCTGGCATGGGGGTAGTACCCACAACTGTTGTTCCTGAATCTTATATAATGCCACAAGAAAATGCTGGGCTTCCTGAGCTACCTGGCATTGAGTTTGATAATTCAGAGTTTTTTATGTCACTGCTGCAGGGAAATGACGTAGCAAATGAGGGTAGATGGTTCAATGATCAGAATGATCTTCATAATCATTAGATAAGTGATCCTTGAGATGTTATAATTATTTATCTCCTAAAAAGATGGTTATGTCACATGTAGAATTTAATCTCTTTTAATTTTTTTTCATTTTTAGTTATCACCCACAAAGGTGATTATGTCATATCTTAAATTTAGTTTTTTATATTTTATTTTATTTTCTCTTTGTTATTTAAGATAATTAATTAAACAACTTTTCAAATTTAATCTTTTAAGATCGGGATAATGATGATCTTGATTTGCAATTCTTAGGATTTGTTATCATTTCAAACCAGAAAGTTTGTAGCTAATTTTTACAATATTCATGCTTCTTACCTTCACTACAAGAAAACAAGGTTAAATACAACTGATTTAAATTCGGCCGGGGTTAAATTCGACCGCAAGCGGTCGAATCCTTTGGACACGGCTAAATTCGATCGGCCTCAGTCGAATTCAAACGGTTGTATTTAAACAGTCGTATTTACAATCAATTTTAACTGAAAACGGTTGAAATTAAAACGGTCGAAATTAAACTAGTCGAATTTCCGTTCGAATTTAGCCCCAAAAAAAATGGAGGGAATTTTCCCGCTAAGTAATTTATTTGCCACTCCTAAATTTAACCGATTTCGGTCAAATTTTATATTTAAAAATGGAGGGAAATTTACCCATACTTTTGCACTTTTAAAAAAAATGAGGGAAATTTCCCGCCCATTTTGAAGGTATATTTCAACGAAATTCGGTTGTATTTATAACTTTTTTCAATTTAATTTTTAATAAAAAAAATTATTTAAATGTTAGTGAATATTTTGAAATTATGGATATTTAAAAGTTATCCAAATAAAAAAAATTAGTTCTTGAAAAAATAAATTATGCGCTATAAGAATTTTCAAATTTCTTTATTTGTTTAAAAAATATAATTGATGCTAGTTATGAGTATAAGTCTAACCGATATTTGACTTTTAAAATGACAAACCAAATAAAATTATTTTGATATGAAATTTTGGTCATAACACTAATATATATATAAGCATCCATACGGTTGAATCGATGGAAAAAATTTATAAAAAAAAAATAAAACACCAATTCAAGACTAAATACTAATTAGCTGTACTGGTCAAACTGTTGCCTGACTATTAAAATGGCAAATTAAATAAAATTATTTTGATTTGAAACTTTCATTATATCACTAATATATATATATATTTATATCACTAGTTAGTTATACTAGTCAAACTCATGTTTGACTTTTAAAATGGGAAACCAAATAAAATTATATTGTTATGAAACTTCGGTTAAATCATTAATATATATATATATATATATATATATATATATTGACATCCTTACGGTTAGATCAAGTGCATTGAAAAGAAATTAATTTAAAAATAAATTAAATATTTTTACACATAAAAAGTTTCAAAATCGTGACAAAAAAGCATCAAAATTTTATTTTATATAATATATTATTTGAAAAACATTTTGAAAATTACTTTCTTAAAAACAAAAATAAAATGTTTTCATCTTTTAAAATATTAAAAGCCCAACCCAATCATCCTAATATAAGGCCAGACCAAACTTAAATAATTTTATAAACTGATTTATACCAAGCCCATTAGTATTCAAATCAGCCCAATTCATTAAAAAAACCCTACAATCTTGGCCGTCCATCTCATTCAATATCTAATCCTAGCCGTACATGTGAAAACAAATATACACTAAAATAGGGTTTACTACTAAGCTGTGTGTATGTGCCTCTCAGCCGTGTCTCAATTCTCTCTTATTCTCTCTCAAGAACTCGGCTGATATCTTTTATTTTCCGTCGAGTTCATCAATGATTCCGAACCAATCTCAAATAATCTTTCTCTATCAGATACTATACACTCTATTCGAGCTATTCAATTGCAAAATCTGTTGAATCGTTCATTAAATTGGATGGGTTGGTAAAATCGAATAATTTTTGATCAAATCCACTTGAGTTCTAATCGATAGAACTTGAGTTTGATTCGAAATCAAAATTCACACACACGATTACACGGATATATGTATATTTAGGCTAGATTTATGTTCAAATTATTATAACCCTAATTTATGTTTGAGTGTTTTTGTGCAGAATTAATGAAGAATGAAGAAGAAACTGATGGATTAAGAAGCTAAAATGGCAGAGACATGAAAATCAGTGCCAAATCAACACAAGTCGATGGGTCAACTTGGCCGACTCACTGAGTTGACTCGGACGATTCACTGAGTCAACTGGTCGAGTCTGAAAAAATATTTTGGAAATTTGCTTCAAGATGAGCAACTAATTGTCGAGGTGCTCACATTTTTTATCTACGCTCATATATCTATTTATGTTGTAATTTAGAATAGAATTTTTTAAAGTTATTCCTAGGAGGACTATACACCTATGATAGCTTTGTATGATTGTAAACTATAATTTGATATTATTGCTTTTAATTAAGATTCAATTAAAAATTGAGTTTTGCCGGAGTCGTCATCGGTTTTTGTTTGAAATTAACCGGATTTAAGGTTGGGATTGGACTGTTGTTTGTTGTGTTGATTGTCCTTTACCATTATACAAAAATGGACATAAAAACAGAGCAACCAATTCATTTTGATGCCAAAACAAACTTGGTCCGTGCTTGTTCGTGGTTACTGGAACACATGACCGGAAACTGGGTTCCGATTAATCATTTTATTTTTTTAAAAATTGGTGTTGGTTAAATCGACCGAATATGGTTAAATTTAGAATTGTATTTTCAATCAGATGCAGTCGAATTCAAGTTTTGGGCGGGCCTTTTAGCTTTTTCAAAAAATTCATTTTTTTGAGTGGAAATTTCAAATTTCAAACAAAAATTTAAATTTAACCGTCTTCGGTCGAATTTTTTCGGTTGAATTTAAGCGGTCATATTTATTCGGTCGTAATTAGACGGTCGAATTTAGTTAAATACGACCGAACTTCTAAATTCGACTCCCTTTATTACAACCGATTTAAAATCAGTCGAAATAAGATAAATTTGACCGTGCGCGATCGAATTAAGCTAAATTCGACCGATTTTTTTCGGTCGAATTTAGCCTTTTTCTTGTAGTGCTTCTATCTTAATAATCTTGTTAACTTTGCATCTAAATTAATGAGATAATTTGACTTTAGAATTACAAGAAGTAAAGGTAATTCTATTTCTCTGAAAGTGAACTTTAGCATAAAAAAAAATTAATTTTGGGCATTGTCCAAGTAGTAATTTTAGGTATTTAACTATAAATTTATAATGTATGTTACCAAAGTCATTGTTAGAGTAATTTAACAATTAAATCCAAAATTTTATTAAATGAGTTATTATTGGGGTAAAAAACAAAGGGATTCAATATATTACAAATTAAATATAATGTAAAAATATTTTCTCTTAGAGTATTGGAAAAAATGTTCCAACCTATACCAAAAGTTCACCTACAAGCAAATTATTAGATGGGAAAAATCTTATAGAACATATGGTTAAATTCAATTTGAGTATCTTGTTTACTTATTTTGAAACAATAGACATTTTATTATTGATATTTGATAAGAAAAGATGCAATATATTTTATTTAAAGTTCTATTTAAAGTGAATTTCAATTTAATTATCAAAAAATTATTGGAATGTGAAATATGAAATAAGAAAGTATATAATATTTTCAATTAAATTTACTAAAATAATATATATCAATAAGTATGGTCAATGCCTTCCTCGGTCCAAAAAAAAAATATCAGTTCCAATAAATAATTTAATTTATTAAATTTTCAAACCAAAAAAATAGAAATAATTTAAATTTAGTTACTTGTGATTTGTAAAAATCGGGAATCGGGGAATATCGGTGGTGCTACCAATTTGGGATTAATTGAAACAGGAGATTAATCGTAGTAAAAAACGGATGTATTATAATATTAAATTATATTTAATATATTATTATGATTATATTAGTTATTTATTAACAAATATATATTTATTATATCTTAATTTTTATATTTATTCATATTTAAATGAATATAATAATTTTAATTTTATTAAATAATTATATATACTCCAATACAGAAAAATTCCTAAGGACTAATCGGATTTCAAAAATTGAATCTGTTGGATACCTTGCGGGGGATTAATCGCGAATTAATTGGTTAAATTGGAGATTTTTAGAACACTTCTTGTGATTATTATTTGCTTTTAGTTGAAGAATACTTGAAATATACCTTACACATTATTACACTTTAGTTGTCTTTATAATTATTTACATTTTAACATAAATAAAAAAAATTGTAACATATGATCTCATCAAGAAATAGTGATCGTAATTTTATTACAAAAACAATTAATTTAATGCTTGAGTTTGAAACCTAGCAACCATATGATCTGATTTTATGGGAAAAATTATAAGGGAAGAAATGAAAACCAAAATATATAATTAATTTTGGTAACCTTATATACAAAAGGAACCACGTTTAAGGTTTGATGAAGTCAGTGGTCTCTATTTAAGGAATAGTACATAGATAGATATAACAAAAGTAAAGTGTTCACTAATAACTACTATAAAATTGACAAATTAGATTAGATAGTAGAAACCACAACTATGTAGTGCACAACACTCAAATTTCCGAGCCCCTATAAATTAATGAGAGCCATTAATTGGAACATTAATCGGACTGATTAATCGGAACATTAATAGGGAGAATATAAATATTATTTTTAACTTTTATTATTATAAAATGATAAATATGTCAAATATTTATTTGACAAAAGAAATTAGATTGGTATTAAACAATATCTACACATTTGACATTCGTTATTTACTAATTATTGAGTTTACAATATTAACTAATATTTCAATTCACACTTCTAAAATAATTACAATATGTCATTTTATATTTCAAGTGGGAAAATAAATAGTTTAGATTACTTATTACTTTTTACCAATACTTTATATTAGAAATTGGCATGATATTGTGTAAAATTATCAAATTAATGAATTAAAATCATAAAAAGGTAAAAAACAATGATTTTTAATTATTTTTCGACCAGACCGCCTATGACCGCTTAGCCCGCCTAATTTTGATTTTGACCCTATTTTCAGCAAAAAGGCATGAATCACCACCTAGGTCCGAGTCAGGGCGTTTTACCACCGCCTAAGGCATAAGAACCGCCTAGACGGTCACCTAGACCGATTTTTAGAACATTGGAAGAGACTATCAAACTCCTAAAGCATGATTAAAATTTACATACAATAAAAGCATATTTAACTTTCAATAAATAAAATGAATTAAGAATAAAATCCAAATTATTATTATTTTTGTAGCAATCAATTATACATAATCATAACAAAATTCTTATAGTAATGACTATAACTAAAAAAATAACATGACAGTATTAGTTTTTATTTTTATTTGTCACCACTATTTACAAACTTTTATGTTGAATCATTAAATTGTATTTTAGAAAACTAGATTTTTTTAAAAATACTTCATATTTTTAATCCTCTAAATATTTTTGAAATATATATTATCATTTAGTCAAACTAATATGGGCCTGAAATTAGCCCGGTGAAAAACCAAAATACCCACCATTTGGGGGCTTAGTACCTAAAATACCATTTGGCGGGACGGAGTGTCCAAATTACCTGTTGAATACGCATGTCCAACATGCGAATTTCGTTTTTTTAAAATTTATAAAGGATACACATATGTGAAATGCGTATTCATTTTTTTATTTTTAGGGAATACGCATGTGTGAAATGTGTATTCCTTATTTTTCAAAAAAGTGAGTACGCATAGCCCACATGTGTGTCCTTTATAAAAAAACTGAAGGTTGTATACGCAGTAATGTAATGCGTAATCTGTCGGTATTCTGGACAGTTCGCGCGTATCTGGGTATTTTTGGCAGTTGGGGCTGGAAAATGGGGTATCTGGACATTCTTTCAAATTAGCCTACAAGCACAAATAATATTGAATTAATTAAACCTCATATGTTACATTTGTAGCCAAGGCCCAGAGAAACTTCTCTAACATTTGTTGTCAATGGCTAACTAATGTTGTGCTTATCTTGGAGCAGAAAAATGACTAGTAATCCTATAATATACGAAGTTTAGAATTAAGTAAACTTTCACTATTATTATTATTATTATTATTATTATTATTATTATTATTATTATTATTATTATTATTATTATTATTATTATTATCATTATCATTATCATTATAATTCTTGTTGTTGTTGTTTTTATTGTTGTTGTTATTATTAATAAATGTTATTATTATGATTATGATTATTATTATTATTATTATTCTTATATGAGTATATGTGATTAATTTCAAACTTATATTGATCTTAAATGTACATTGTATTTTTTATCATGTTCGCATTTATAAAATAAAAATATCAACATAAGTTAATTAAAAAATAAGTGAAAAAATAATTCATATATATAATCATGTGAAATAAGAAGTAAAAATTCATATTTACGCACAATTTTATAGAAATATGTATATATATTATGCTTTTTGTACATATATATTCGAATTCACACACATACACTAAATACAATATTTACCCATAAATATATTATTCTATACATTTTGTATGGGGTAATCAAAGTGAAAAGAGCAATATTCAGCTAAATTTTCATATTTCCTATATTAACACTCAAGAAAAGTTATCAATTAATCATATAGTGTCATTAAGATAAAAATAAAAAGTACTACTATTTTTAAATAGGCTTAATAAAGCTAAAATAATAGCGTTGTATCTTTAAACTTCCTTTAACTTTTATATTGTTACGGAGAAACATTGGCTAAATTTGATCAAAATGTTTTGGTCATATTTAAGCAAAAATGACCGCCAATGGTCAAATTAAGTTAAATATGACTGAATTGCATCGGTCATTATTAGGATGGTCAAATTTAGCTAAAAGGGTCAAATTTAATTAAATTTGACGTACTAGGCCGGTCAAATTTAGCTAAATAGGTCAAATTTAGTTAAATTTGATGGACTAAAATGATTGCTCAATTTTTCAATTTTGATAGACTAAAATTGACTTCGAACAGTCAATTTTATATTTTGACTTTTGTCATCAAAAATTTCGATAAAAATTGAATTTCCCGCCTGTTGTTACAAATGTGTCGGCCAACGAGTTAAAATCAATCAATTTTATAAATTTGACTAGGTTACTTTTGGTCAAAATTATAAATATGACTCCATTGGAGTTGGTCGAGTTTATAAAAGCGACAAATTTTGATCAAATTTAAAGTACAAAATATGATTACTATTAAAAAAATAAAAAGTTCCTTGCATCTGAAAAATGTGCAAGTACTTTTATTTAAATTCACTAAAAAAAATTCATACATAGTAGACACAAAGGTTCTCTAGCATATTGTAAAATTTTACTCTTAACTAATTATTTGTTTATCAGGTGTTCTACAAAGATAAACCATAGTAAATTTATATTGAATAATTATTTGCGTTAAATTTGTGACGTAGCTTTGAAGCTAATTTACTAAGTCTATATCTTCAAGGCAATAAACAACTTTCCTGGTGTTCTATTAGGTGTTTTACAGAGATAGACATATAAATGTGTCACACCATAGTTCTTCCATTTTCTTTGAGATGTCGTTCCTGAAGAAGGAAACTGCATATCCTCACAAAGACTCCATACTAGCGATCCTAAATAACAACATGTAACTGAAGGTGCTTCAGTTCTTCCAAACTTTATAATCATTCTCAACGGTTAATCTGCTTCCAAGAAATACCGATAAGTGCCATAAAAACTAGTTTTACCACCATGCTTTAGTTGATTGGATTTTTACTTGTCCCTTACAAATATGACATTCATCAAACTAAGTCATCACAGCTCTCACAAGTCGCACATATATGGCCATGGTCTCATCTCTCGCCTCAAATTCTCCATTGACCTGGGACACCACAAGTTTCGAGTCTCCACAGACCTTCAAGTTTTTAACCCTCAAGGTTCCAGCTAAGCCAAGTCCTGCAATGTGGGCTTCATATTCCGCCTCATTATTTGTGGTAGGAAAATCTTACTTTATATTATACTCAATCAAGACACCATCGAGGCTTTGTAAAACCATCCCAGCTCCACTTGAATTTTTTCAATGCCCCATTAAATAGAGCATTCAGAACTCTTTGTTCTCAACTATCTTTTCTCCATCTTGGCCATCCATGCCTTGAGTTATATCTTCCTGCCCCCGACTTCTTGGTTGTCGATAGTACATTTAACCACGAAGTCAGTCAAGACCTGAGCTATGATCGATGTTCTAGGCTTATACTTAATGTCAAATTCTTCAAGCTCTATGGCCCATTTGATCAGCCTTCCACTGACCTTAGAATTATGGATGATGTTTCTCAAAGGCTTATATTTTAACAATTCGATTTTATGTGCTTGGAAGTAGGGACGTAACTTTCTTAAAGTCATGACCAAGGCCAAAGCAAACTTTACTATAGTTAAATAGTTCAACTCAGCTGCGTGTAGAATCTTGTTGACATAATAGATATGTTTATGGGTTTTGGCTTCCTTTTTTACCAATACAACGCTCAAGGCTCTTTCAAAAACAACCAAGTACAAATACAGAGTTTCATTCTGAACTGGTTTGGCCAATAACGGGGCTTGAACCTTGTATTTCTTTAATTCCTTAAACGACATCTGACATTCATCGGTCCAGGAAAAATCTTTTACTTTCTTTAAAGATTTGAAGAATGGCTGGCACTTGTCTCCGGACTTGGAGATGAACCGTCCCAAAGCAGTAATCATTTCATTGTGTTTCTGAATGTCCTTTACAGAGCGTGGATGTTCCATATCCAGAATGGCCTTTATCATGTTAGGATTGGCCTCAATTCCCCTCTTGGAGACCATTAATCCTAAAAACTTTCCAGATCCTACACCAAAAGCACACCTGGTGAAATTCAACATCATCTTGTGATATCTCAAAACCTCAAAAGTTTCCCTCAAATGGGCTATATGATCAACCTTTAGAAGGCTCTTGACTAATATGTCATCTTCTTAGACCTCCATTATTTTTCCAATAAGATCCTTAAAAATCTTATTCACCAACCATTGGTAAGTGGCTCCTGCATTCTTGAGACCAAATGCCATAATCAAGATAATAAAAAATACCAAAGTTGGTGATGAATAATACCTTTTGGATTGTCATTTTTATGCATTTTGATTTGATTATAGCCGCTAAATCCATCCATGAAACTCAGCATCTCATGCCCTCCAGTGGAATCTATTAAAGTCTCTATCTGTGGGAAAGGAAAATTATCCTTTGGGCATGCATCGTTCAGATTAGTGAAGTCAACATACATCTTTCACTTTCCATTAGCTTTTTTCACCATCACCGGATTAGCCAACCATTCCATGAATTGTATTTCCTCATTGAACCCAATGTCTAAGAGCTTTTTTACCTCATGTTTTATGGCCTCTTTTCTTTTTAAAGCAAAACTCATTTTCTTTTGTTTTACTGTATTTCGGTTAGGGTCGATATTTAGCTTATGAGTTATCAATTCAAAACAATGCTCGGCATATCAACTGCTGACCACGCAAAAATGTCATTGTTCTCTTGTCAGAACTTTATCAACGTCAGGGGTTCCTTTAAAGAAGCTCCAATAAAAGTCATCTTTTTCCGGTCGCTGGGAGTCAAGGGAATTGGGATTAAATCTTTTGTTGGCTTTGTTATATATTGAATTCTCAATGATCAGAAGAAGCTCAGGATCTGGCTGTTCAGATGTCATCGGGATCTGATGTACCGTCAGGATTTGGTATGTCATCAGGATTTGTATGACATCAGTATTTGAAGACAGTCAGCATTAGAGGATTTGTTCTGTTCCTTATAATGTGGAGCAGATATCTGTTACGTCTGAGAGATAGGACTTTATCTGTTTAGTTTAAGATATGTATCAGTTTCGGTTAGTTTTTGATAATGTATATCTTAGATTAATATGTTGTAGTTGTGTAGTATATAAACACAGTTTAGGTCATCACTTAGTGAACAACACTCGAGGATCATTCGACCTAGCAGCTCTCAAGAACATCGGTATTTCTTGAGAGGATTTTGTAACAGTTTTTATCATAAATATAAAAAGCTGTTATATTTTATTACTTGTTCGAAATATTTATACAATTGTATCAAACCCCCCCCCCCCTTGAACAATTGTATCTCAACTGGGAAACAATTGGTATCAGAGCACACTGATAAATTTATAATCAGAAACGATCTAAACATGTCTCTGAACAAGTATGAAAGTATTAAAATTCTCATTCTAAAAGACTGAATATCCAACATGGAAGGTGATGATGCTCATGTACCTGGAAGCTACAGATCCAGATTATCTAGACGTAATCAATGATGGACCCTTCATGCCAACAAAACTGGTGCCTGCAACTCCTCCGGTTGCTGAACACTATCAACTGAAGGAGAAGACAGAATGGACACCAGAAGAGAAAATAGTTGTGCTGAAAGATGCAAAGGTAAGAAACATTTTGCATAACAGTCTTAATTCTGTGATGTCAAATAGGGTCATAGCCTACAAGACTGCCAAAGAAATATGGGATGCTCTTGAAACTCAATGTCAAGGAACCATGGCCATCAAGAAGAACAAAAGGGATGTTTAGATTCAAGAATATGAACACTTTGAGGCCAAGCCTGATGAAAGTCTCACTGATATCTATGACAGATTTCTGACTCTACTCAACAATCTGTCTTTGGTAGGAAAGGTGTATGATCGAGAGGATTCAAACACCAAGTTTTTAAGAGCATTAAGTGAAGAATGGGAGACTCAGACTTCTATCATATGATATCAGTATGATTTGGACGTAATTACTCTGGATGAAGTCTATGGCATGCTAAGAACTCATAATTTGGAGGTTCAGCAAAGGAGAGAGAGGAAAAGCAACAAAGGGAAATCTGTTGCTTTGAAAGTTAATGATAAAGCTTCAAAAGAAAAGTCTGTTGGAGCTGTACGAAAGAAGAACAAATTGCCAGAATTAGATATTGATGATTCATCATCATATCCTGATGATGATACTGATTCTGAAACTGATGAGAACATGACAAATTCTGATGTCATGCAAATGGCTGCATTACTGGTTAAGGGCTTCAGGAGAATGCAATTCAGGAAGTCTAGGAACAACAGAAGCTTCAGGAAGAAGTTCATTGGAGGTGAAAAGAAGTCAATTGGGAGAAAAGATGGAAAGGACTCTAAAGCTGGGAAGCTAGACAGGACAAAGATCAAGTGTTACAACTGTGATGAACCTTATCACTTTGCCTCAGAGTGCAAGAAAACAAAGCATGATCAAGGGAAGAGCAAAGCCCTGATCACTTCAAGCAAGAATTGGGTGGACTCCTCTGACTCTGAAGATGAAAATACATGATATGCACTGATGGACAGTCTTGATGATCCTGCTGCTTCTGAGCCTAAGGTATAAACTCCTTTCTTCACTTTTGATACTGAAAATATATCTGAATTGAAATCTATTCTTAAATCTTTGCATGGTAGTTTTAAGAATAAGACTTTAGAAAATGATAGACTTATAACTGAAATTAAGACATTGAAATCTAGGAATGATCAGTTAGAGTCTTACTTGATACATCAGATAGATTTGAAGGAAGAATGTAAGAGAGCTAAACATACAGTTAAGATTCTTGAGGCTAGATACAGTATGTTAGAAAGGAATCTAGAGAATGAGAGAAAAACCCTTAAAGCCTGGACTGATTCAGGAAAAAAGGTTCATGAGATGATCTCAAAGAAAACCTGGAAAGAATGCCTAGGCTATAAAGATGGAATTAAGGATGTTGACACTGAAAATAAAATTTCCCTTAAAACTCCTGTTAAGTTTATTTCATCAGAAGCTGATGAACCCAAATCTACTTTTGAAAAGGGTTCAACATCAGTATCACAAGAAGAACTGGTAAATGATAAAACTCAAAGAAAGAAAAGCAAGGAAACCATTAAGTCTGTTAAGAAAAAAAAGAACATAGGACTTTTATCAGCAAATTAATTGAAAAAGAAAATATCTAAGGTTATTGACATAGGACATTTTTACATCAATAATAAATTGAATTTAAAGTGCTTATGTTTATGTATTATCTAAGATTTAAAATCTTATATCACTCGGTACCCTTTCTCCTAGTACAAAATTTGTGCAACAAATAAAAAATATTGACTAACTAAAATTTATTAAAATTAACAATATTTTTTAAGATAGAAAAATTGGTAAAAAATAACTATCCACACATGTTTTATTTTAAATTTATCCATATTAAACATGTACACGACAGAGCACATTTAAAAGTCCAGTAACTATATGCATGTAAATTTGGCATCAAGTATATAACCGTTTGTGAAATTTTGTACTTTTATATGATTATAATTAAAATTTCACTGCTCACTGGTATTAGTAAGTGGTTGTTAAGTAAACATTTAGGTGTGGAAAACAGTTCACCATAATTCATAAATACATAACTGATATTGTATAAATATGGTCTTACTAATCCTTTGTAGTCCATCACTTTACTCTGAACACCAAGTCCGTTAAAAATAATCAAAGATGGTTAAGAATTCTGGGCACAAAAAGGTGTATGGCGGAGAACCCAGAGTCAGACTTCCAATAATAACAGCTGCAAGAATTTTTCAATTGACACAGGAACTAGGTCACAACAATGATGGGCAAACCATTGAATGGCTTCTCCGTGAAGCTGAGCCTGCTATCAGGCGTTATACAGGTACCGGATCAATGCCTGATGTCCCTGAATAAAGTCATTAAATAGGCTTAATAAAGCTAAAATAATAGCGTTGTATTTTTAAACTTCCTTTAACTTTTATATTGTTACGGAGAAACATTGGATCAAAATGTTTTGGTCATATTTAAGCAAAAATGACCGCCAATGGTCAAATTAAGTTAAATTTGACTGAATTGCATCGGTCATTATTAGGATGGTCAAATTTAGTTAAAAAGGTAAAATTTAATTAAATTTGACGTACTAGGCCGGTCAAATTTAGCTAAATAGGTCAAATTTAGTTAAATTTGACGGACTAAATATGATTGCTCAAATTTTCAATTTTGATAGACTAAAATTGACTTCGAACAGTCAATTTTATATTTTGACTTTTGTCATCAAAAATTTCGATAAAAATTGAATTTCCCGCTTGTTGTTACAAATGTGTCGGCCAACGAGTTAAAATCAATCAATTTTATAAATTTGACTAGGTTATTTTTGGTCAAAATTATAAATATGACTCCATTTGAGTTGGTCGAGTTTATAAAAGCGACAAATTTTGATCAAATTTAAAGTACAAAATATGATTACTATTAAAAAAATAAAAAGTTCCTTGCTTCTGAAAAATGTGCAAGTACTTTTTTTTAAATTCACTAAAAAAAATTCATACATAGTAGACACAAAGGTTCTCTAGCATATTGTAAAATTTTACTCTTAACTAATTATTTGTTTATCAGGTGTTCTACAAAGATAAACCATAGTAAATTTATATTGAATAATTATTTGTGTTAAATTTGTGACGGAGCTTTGAAGCTAATTTACTAAGTCTATATCTTCAAGGCAATAAACAACTTTCCTGGTGTTCTATTAGGTGTTTTACAGAGATAGACATATAAATGTGTCACACCATAGTTCTTCCATTTTCTTTGAGACGTCTTTCCTGAAGGAGGAAACTGCATATCCTCACAAAGACTCCATACTAGCGATCCTAAATAACAACATGTAACTGAATGTGCTTCAGTTCTTCCAAACTTTATAATCATTCTCAACGGTTTATCTGGTTCCAAGAAATACTGATAAGTGCCATAAAAACTAGTTTTACCACCATGCTTTAGTTGATTGGCTTTTTACTTGTCCCATACAAATATGACATTCATCAAACTAAGTCATCACAGCTCTCACAAGTCGCACATATATGGCCATGGTGTCATCTCTCGCCTCAAATTCTCCATTGACATGGGACACCACAAGTTTCGAGTCTCCACAGACCTTCAAGTTTTTAACCCTCAAGGTTCCAGCTAAGCCAAGTCCTGCAATGTGGGCTTCATATTCCGCCTCATTATTTGTGGTAGGAAAATCTTACTTTATATTATACTCAATCAAGACACCATCGAGGCTTTATAAAACCATTCCAGCTCCACTTGAATTTTTTCAATGCCCCATTAAATAGGGCACTCAGAACTCTTTGTTCTCAACTATCTTTTCTCCATCTTGGCCATCCATGCCTTGAGTTATATCTTCCTGCCCCCGACTTCTTGGTTGTCGATAGTACATTCAACCACGAAGTCAGTCTGAGCTATGATCGATGTTCTAGGCTTATACTTAATGTCAAATTCTTCAAGCTCTATGGCCCATTTGATCAGCCTTCCACTGACCTTAGAACTATGGATGATGTTTCTCAAAGGCTTATTTTTTAACACTTCAATTTTATGTGCTTCGAAGTAGGGACGTAACTTTCTTAAAGTCATGACCAAGGCCAAAGCAAACTTTACTATAGTTAAATAGTTCAACTCAGCTGCGTGTAGAATCTTGTTGACATATTTGATATGTTTATGGGTTTTGGCTTCCTTTTTTACCAATACAACGCTCAAGGCTCTTTCAAAAACAACCAAGTACAAATACAGAGTTTCATTCTGAACTAGTTTGGCCAACAACGGGGCTTGAACCTTGTATTTCTTTAATTCCTTAAACGACATCTGACATTCATCGGTCCAGGAAAAATCTTTTACTTTCTTTAAAGATTTGAAGAATGGCTGGCACTTGTCTCCGGACATGGAGATGAACCGTCCCAAAGCAGTAATCATTTCATTGTGTTTCTGAATGTCCTTTACAGAGCGTGGATGTTCCATATCCAGGATGGCCTTTATCATGTTAGGATTGGCCTCAATTCCCCTCTTGGAGACCATTAATCCTAAAAACTTTCCAGATCCTACACCAAAAGAACACCTGGCGAAATTCAACATCATCTTGTGATATCTCAAAACCTCAAAAGTTTCCCTCAAATGGGCTATATGAACAACCTTTAGAAGGCTCTTGACTAACATGTTATCTTCGTAGACCTCCATTATCTTTCCGATGAGATCCTTAAAAATCTTATTCACTAACCATTGGTAAGTGGCTCCTGCATTCTTGAGACCAAATGTCATAATCAAGATAATAAAAAATACCAAAGTTGGTGATGAATAATACCTTTTGGATTGTCATTTTTATGTATTTTGATTTGATTATAGCCGCTAAATCCATCCATGAAACTCAGCATCTCATGCCCTCCAGTGGAATCTATCAAAGTGTCTATCTGTGGGAAAGGAAAATTATCCTTTAGACATGCATCGTTCAGGTTAGTGAAGTCAACATACATCCTCCACTTTCCATTAGCTTTTTTCACCATCACCGGATTAACCAACCATTCCATGAATTGTATTTCCTCATTGAACCCAACCTTTAAGAGCTTTTTTACCTCATGTTTTATGGCCTCTTTTCTTTTCAAAGCAAAACTCATTTTCTTTTGCTTTACTGTATTTCGGTTAAGGTCGATATTTAGCTTATGAGTTATCAATTCAAAACAATACTCGGCATATCAACTGCTGACCACGCAAAAATGTCATTGTTCTCTTGTCAGAACTTTATCAACGTCAGGGGTTCCTTTAAAGAAGCTCCAATAAAAGTCATCTTTTTCGGGTCGCTGGGAGTCAAGGGAATTGGGATTAAATCTTTCGTTGGCTTTGTTATATATTGAATTCTCAATGATCAGAAGAAGCTCAGGATCTGCCTGTTCAGATGTCATCGGGATCTGATGTACCGTCAGGATTTGGTATGTCATCAGGATTTGTATGACATCAGTATTTGAAGACAGTCAGCATTAGAGGATTTGTTCTGTCCCTTATAATGTGGAGCAGATATCTGTTACGTCTGAGAGATAGGACTTTATCTGTTTAGTTTAAGATATGTATCAGTTTCAGTTAGTTTTTGATAATGTATATCTTAGATTAATATGTTGTAGCTGTGTAGTATATAAACACAGTTTAGGTCATCACTTAGTGAACAACACTCGAGGATCATTCGACCTAGCAGCTCTCAAGAACATCGGTATTTCTTGAGAGGATTTTATAACAGTTTTTATCATAAATATAAAAAGCTGTTATATTTTATTACTTGTTCGAAATATTTATACAATTGTATCCAACCCCCCCCCCCCCTTGAACAATTGTATCTTTACTGGGAAATAATTGGTATCAGAGCACACTGATAAATTTATAATCAGAAACGATCTAAACATGTCTCTGAACAAGTATGAAAGTATTAAAATTCCCATTCTGAAAAAGACTGAATATCCAACATGGAAGGTGAAGATGCTCATGTACCTGGAAGCTACAGATCCAGATTATCTAGACGTAATCAATGATGGACCCTTCATACCAACAAAACTGGTGCCTGCAACTCCTTCGGTTGCTGAACACTATCAACTGAAGGAGAAGACGAAATGGACACCATAAGAGAAAGTAGTTGTGCTGAAAGATGCAAAGGTAAGAAACATTTTGCATAACAGTCTTAATTCTGTTATGTCAAATAGGGTCATAGCCTACAAGACTGCCAAAGAAATATGGGATGCTCTTGAAACTCAATGTCAAGGAACCATGGCCATCAAGAAGAACAAAAGGGATGTTCTGATTCAAGAATATGAACACTTTGAGGCCAAGCCTGATGAAAGTGTCACTGATATCTATGACAGATTTCTGACTCTACTCAACAATCTGTCTTTGGTAGGAAAGGTGTATGATCGAGAGGATTCAAACACCAAGTTTTTAAGAGCATTAAGTGAAGAATGGGAGACTCAGACTTCAATCATACGATAATAGTATGATTTGGACGTAATTACTCTAGATGAAGTCTATGGCATGCTAAGAACTCATAATTTGGAGGTTCAGCAAAGGAGAGAGAGGAAAAGCAGCAAAGGGAAATCTGTTGCTTTAAAAGTTAATGATAAAGCTTCAAAAGAAAAGTCTGTTGGAGCTGTACGAAAGAAGAACAAATTGCCAGAATTAGATACTGATGATTCATCATCATATCCTGATGATGATACTGATTCAGAAACTGATGAGAATATGACAAATTTTGATGCCATGCAAATGGCTGCATTACTGGTTAAGGGCTTCAGGAGAATGCAATTCAGGAAGTCTAGGAACAACAGAAGCTTCAGGAAGAAGTTCATTAGAGGTTAAAAGAAGTCAATTGGGAGAAAAGATGGAAAGGACTCTAAAGCTGGGAAGCTAGACAGGACAAAGATCAAGTGCTACAAATGTGATGAACCTGGTCACTTTGCCTCAGAGTGCAAGAAAACAAAGCATGATCATGGGAAGAGCAAAGCCCTGATCACTTCAAGTAAGAATTGGGTGGACTCCTCTGACTCTGAAGATGAAAATACATGATATGCACTGATGGACAGTCTTGATGATCCTGCTGCTTCTGAGCCTAAGGTATAAACTCCTTTCTTCACTTTTGATACTAAAAATATATCTGAATTGAAATCTATTCTTAAATCTTTGCATGGTAGTTTTAAGAATAAGACTTTAGAAAATGATAGACTTATAACTGAAATTAAGACATTGAAATCTAGGAATGATCAGTTAGAGTCTGACTTGATACATCAGATAGATTTGAAGAAAGAATGTAAGAGAGCTAAACATACAGTTAAGATTCTTGAGGCTAGATACAGTATGATAGAAAAGAATCTAGAGAATGAGAGAAAAACCTTAAAGCCTGGACTGATTCAGGAAAAAAGGTTCATGAGATGATCTCAAAGAAAAACTGGAAAGGATGCCTAGGCTATAAAGATGGAATTAAGGATGTTGACACTGAAAATAAATTTTCCCTTAAAACTCCTGTTGAGTTTATTTCATCAGAAGCTGATGAACCCAAATCTACTTTTGAAAAGGGTTCAACATCAGTATCACAAGAAGAACTGGTAAATGATAAAACTCAAAGAAAGAAAAGCAAGGAAACCATTAAGTCTGTTAAGGAAAAAAGGAACATAGGACTTTTATCAGCAAATTAATTGAAAAAGAAAATATCTGAGGTTATTGACATAGGACATTTTTACATCAATAATAAATTGAATTTAAAGTGCTTATGTTTATGTATTATCTAAGATTTAAATTCTTATATCACTCGGTACCCTTTCTCCTAGTACAAAATTAGTGCAACAATTAAAAAATATTGACTAACTAAAATTTATTAAAATTAACAATATTTTTTAAGATAGAAAAACTGGTAAAAAATAACTATCCACACATGTTTTATTTTAAATTTATCCATATTAAACATGTACACGACCAAGCACATTTAAAAGTCCAGTAACTATATGCATGTAAATTTGGCATCAAGTATATAACGGTTTGTGAAATTTTGTATTTTTATATGATTATAATTAAAATTTCACTGCTCACTGGTATTGGTAAGTGGTTGTTAAGTAAATATTTAGGTGTGGAAGACAGTTCACCATAATTCATAAATACATAACTGATATTGTATAAATATGGTCTTACTGATCCTCTGTAGTCCATCACTTTACTCTGAACACCAAGTCCGTTAAAAATAATCAAAGATGGTTAAGAATTCTGGGAACAAAAAGGTGTATGGCCGAGAACCCAGAGTCAGACTTCCAATAATAACAGCTGCAAGAATTTTTCAATTGACACAGGAACTAGGTCACAACAATGATGGGCAAACCATTGAATGGCTTCTCCGTGAAGCTGAGCCTGCTATCAGGCGTTATACAGGTACCGGATTAATGCCTGATGTCCCTGAATCAACTGATTAATCGGACTGATTAATCAAACTGATTAATCGGACTGATTAATCGGAACATTAATAGGGAGAATATAAATATTATTTTTAACTTTTATTATTATAAAATGATGAATATGTTAGATATTTATTTGACAAAAGAAATTAGAATGGTATTAAACAATATCTACACATTTGACATTCGTTATTTACTAATTATTGAGTTTACAATATTAACTAATATTTTAATTCACACTTCTAAACTAATTACAATATGCCATTTTATATTTCAAGTGGGAAAATAAATATGTTAGATTACTTATTACTTTTTACCAATACTTTATATTAGAAATTGGCATGATATTGTGTAAAATTATCAAATTAATGAATTGAAATCATAAAAAGGTAAAAAACAATGATTTTTAATTATTTTTCGACCAGGCCGCCTATGACTGCTTAGCCCGCCTAATTCTGATTTTGACCGAATTTTCAGCAAAAAGGCATAAATCACCACCTAGGTCCGAGTCAGGGCGTTTTACCACCGCCTAAGGCATAAGAACAGCCTAGAAGGTCACCTAGACCGATTTTTTGAACATTGGAAGAGACTATCAAACTCCTAAAGCATGATTAAAATTTACATACAATAAAAGCAGATTTAACTTTCAATAAACAAAATGAATTAAGAATAAAATCCAAATTATTATTATTTTTATAGCAATCAATTATACATAATCATAACAAAATTCTTATAGTAATGACTATAACTAAAAAAATAACATGACAGTATTAGTTTTTATTTTTATTTGTCACCACTATTTATAAACTTTTATGTTGAATCATTAAATTGTATTTTAGAAAACTAGATTTTTTAAAAAATACTTCTTATTTTTAATCCTCTAAATATTTTTGAAATATTAGCCGGGTGAAAAACCAAAATATCCACCATTTGGGGGCATAGTACCCAAAATACCATTTGGCGGGACGGAGTGTCCAAATTACATGTTGAATACGCATGTCCAACATGCGAATTTCGTTTTTTTAAAATTTATAAAGGATACACATATGTGAAATGCGAAATGCGTATTCATTTTTTTGTTTTTAAGGAATACGCATGTGTGAAATATGTATTCCTTGTTTTTCAAAAAAGTGAGTACGCATAGCCCACATGCGTGTCCTTTACAAAAAAACTGAAGGTTGTATACGCAGTAATGTAAAGCGTAATCTGTCGGTATTTTGGGCAGTCCGCGCGCATCTGGGTATTTTTGGCAGTTGGGGCTGGAAAATGGGGTATTCTGGACATTCTTTCAAATTAGCCTACAAGCATAAATAATATTCAATTAATTAAACCTAATATGTTACATTTGTAGCCAAGGCCGAGAGAAACTTCTCTAACATTTGTTGCCAATGGCTAACTAATGTTGGCTAACTAATGTTGTGCTTATCTTGGAGCAGAAAAATGACTAGTAATCCTATAATATACGAAGTTTAGAATTAAGTAAACTTCCACTATTATTATTATTATTATTATTATTATTATTATTATTATCATTTTCATTATCATTATCATTATAATTCTTGTTGTTGTTATTTTTATTGTTGTTGTTATTATTAATAAATGTTATTATTATTATTATTATTATTTATTCTTATATAAGTATATGTGATTAATTTCAAACCTATATTGATCTTAAATGTACATTGTATTTTTTTATCATGTTCGCATTTATAAAATAAAAATATCAACATAAGTTAATTAAAAAATAAGTGAAAAAATAATTCATATATATAATCATGTGAAATAAGAAGTAAAAATTCATATTTACGCACAATTTTATAGAAATCTGTATATATATTATGCTTTTTGTACATATATATTCGAATTCACACACATACACTAAATACAATATTTACCGATAAATATATTATTCTATACATTTTGTATGGTGTAATCAAAGTGAAAAGAGCAATATTCAGCTAAATTTTCATATTTCCTATATTAACACTCAAGAAAAGTTATCAATTAATCATATAGTGTCATTAAGATAAAAATAAAAAGTACTACTATTTTTAAATAGGCTTAATAAAGCTAAAATAATAGCGTTGTATCTTTAAACTTCCTTTAACTTTTATATTGTTATGGAGAAACATTGGCTAAATTTGATCAAAATGTTTTGGTCATATTTAAGCAAAAATGACCGCCAATGGTCAAATTAAGTTAAATATGACTGAATTGCATCGGTCATTATTAGGATGGTCAAATTTAGCTAAAAAGGACAAATTTAATTAAATTTGACGTACTAGGCCAGTCAAATTTAGCTAAATAGGTCAAATTTAGTTAAATTTGACGGACTAAATATGATTGCTCAATTTTTCAATTTTTATAGACTAAAATTGACTTCGAACAGTCAATTTTATATTTTGACTTTTGTCATCAAAAATTTCGATAAAAATTGAATTTCCCGCCTGTTGTTACAAATATGTCGGCCAACGAGTTAAAATCAATCAATTTTATAAATTTGACTAGGTTACTTTTGGTCAAAATTATAAATATGACTCCATTTGAGTTGGTCGAGTTTATAAAAGCGACAAATTTTGATCAAATTTAAAGTACAAAATATGATTACTATTAAAAAAATAAAAAGTTCCTTGCTTCTGAAAAATGTGCAAGTACTTTTTTATTAAATTCACTAAAAAAAATTCATACATAGTAGACACAAAGGTTCTCTAGCATATTGTAAAATTTTACTCTTAACTAATTATTTGTTTATCAGGTGTTCTACAAAGATAAACCATAGTAAATTTATATTGAATAATTATTTGTGTTAAATTTGTGACGTAGCTTTGAAGCTAATTTACTAAGTCTATATCTTCAAGGCAATAAACAACTTTCCTGGTGTTCTATTAGGTGTTTTACAGAGATAGACATATAAATGTGTCACACCATAGTTCTTCCATTTTCTTTGAGACGTCTTTCCTGAAGGAGGAAATTGCATATCCTCACAAAGACTACATACTAGCGATCCTAAATAACGCATGAACAAAATATGCTTCAGTTCTTCCAAACTTTATAATCATTCTCAACGGTTTATCTGGTTCCAAGAAATACCGATAAGTGCCATAAAACCTAGTTTTACCACCATGCTTTAGTTGATTGGCTTTTTACTTGTCCCATACAAATATGACATTCATCAAACTAAGTCATCATAGCTCTCACAAGTCGCACATATATGGCCATGGTCTCATCTCTCGCCTCAAATTCTCCATTGACCTGGGACACCACAAGTTTCGAGTCTCCACAGACCTTCAAGTTTTTAACCCTCAAGGTTCCAACTAAGCCAAGTCCTCCAATGTGGGCTTCATATTCCGCCTCATTATTTGTGGTAAGAAAATCTTACTTTATATTATACTCAATCAAGACACCATTGAGGCTTTGTAAAACCATCCCAGCTCCACTTGAATTTTTTCAATGCCCCATTAAATAAAGCACTCAGAACTCTTTGTTCTCAACTATCTTTTCTCCATATTGGCAATCCATGCCTTGAGTTATATCTTCCTGCCCCCGACTTCTTGGTTGTCGATAGTACATTCAACCACGAAGTCAGTCAAGACCTGAGCTATGATCGATGTTCTAGGTTTATACTTAATGTCAAATTCTTCAAGCTCTATGGCCCATTTCATCAGCCTTCCACTGACCTTAGAACTATGGATGATGTTTCTCAAAGGCTTATTTTTTAACACTTCGATTTTATGTGCTTGGAAGTAGGGACGTAACTTTCTTAACGTCATGACCAAGGCCAAAGCAAACTTTACTATAGTTAAATAGGTAAACTCAGCTGCATGTAGAATCTTGTTGACATAATAGATATGTTTATGGGTTTTGGCTTCCTTTTTTACCAATACAACGCTCAAGGCTCTTTCAGAAACAACCAACTACAAAGACAGAGTTTCATTCTGAACTGGTTTGGCCAACAACGGGGCTTGAACCTTGTATTTCTTTAATTCCTTAAATGACATCTGACATTCATCGGTCCAGGAAAAATCTTTTACTTTCTTTAAAGATTTGAAGAATGGCTGGCACTTGTCTCCGGACTTGGAGATGAACCGTCCCAAAGCAGTAATCATTTCATTATGTTTCTGAATGTCCTTTACAGAGCGTGGATGTTCCATATCCAAGATGGCCTTTATCATGTTAGGATTGGCCTCAATTCCCCTCTTGGAGACTATTAATCCTAAAAACTTTCCAGATCCTACACCAAAAGAACACCTGGAGAAATTCAACATCATCTTGTGATATCTCAAAACCTCAAAAGTTTCCCTCAAATGGGCTATATGATCAACCTTTAGAAGGCTCTTGACTAACATGTCATCTTCTTAGACCTCCATTATTTTTCCAATAAGATCCTTAAAAATCTTATTCACCAACCATTGGTAAGTGGCTCCTGCATTCTTGAGACCAAATGCCATAATCAAGATAATAAAAAATACCAAAGTTGGTGATGAATAATACCTTTTGGATTGTCATTTTTATGCATTTTGATTTGATTATAGCCGCTAAATCCATCCATGAAACTCAGCATCTCATGCCCTCCAGTGGAATCTATTAAAGTCTCTATCTGTGGGAAAGGAAAATTATCCTTTGGGCATGCATCGTTCAGGTTAGTGAAGTCAACATACATCTTCCACTTTCCATTAGCTTTTTTCACCATCACCGGATTAGCCAACCATTCCATGAATTGTATTTCCTCATTGAACCCAACCTCTAAGAGCTTTTTTACCTCATGTTTTATGGCCTCTTTTCTTTTCAAAGCAAAACTCATTTTCTTTTGTTTTACTGTATTTCGGTTAGGGTCGATATTTAGCTTATGAGTTATCAATTCAAAACAATGCTCGGCATATCAACTGCTGACCACGCAAAAATGTCATTGTTCTCTTTTCAGAACTTTATCAACGTCAGGGGTTCCTTTAAAGAAGCTCCAATAAAAGTCATCTTTTTCAGGTCGCTGGGAGTCAAGGGAATTGGGATTAAATCTTTTGTTGGCTTTGTTATATATTGAATTCTCAATGATCAGAAGAAGCTCGGGATCTGGCTGTTCAGATGTCATCGGGATCTGATGTACCGTCAGGATTGGGTATGTCATCAGGATTTGTATGACATCAGTATTTGAAGACAGTCAGCATTAGAGGATTTGTTCTGTTCCTTATAATATGGAGCAGATATCTGTTATGTCTGAGAGATAGGACTTTATCTGTTTAGTTTAAGATATGTATCAGTTTCGGTTAGTTTTTGATAATGTATATCTTAGATTAATATGTTGTAGTTGTGTAGTATATAAACACAGTTTAGGTCATCACTTAGTGAACAACACTCGAGGATCATTCGACCTAGCAGCTCTCAAGAACATCGGTATTTCTTGAGAGGATTTTGTAACAGTTTTTATCATAAATATAAAAAGCTGTTATATTTTATTACTTGTTCGAAATATTTATACAATTGTATCAACCCCCCCCCCCTTGAACAATTGTATCTTTACTGGGAAACAATTGGTATCAGAGCACACTGATAAATTTATAATCAGAAACGATCTAAACATGTCTCTGAACAAGTATGAAAGTATTAAAATTCTCATTCTAAAAGACTGAATATCCAACATGGAAGGTGAAGATGCTCATGTACCTGGAAGCTACAGATCCAGATTATCTAGACGTAATCAATGATGGACCCTTCATGCCAACAAAACTGGTGCCAGCAACTCCTCCGGTTGCTGAACACTATCAACTGAAGGAGAAGACAGAATGGACACCAGAAGAGAAAATAGTTGTGCTGAAAGATGCAAAGGTAAGAAACATTTTGCATAACAGTCTTAATTCTGTGATGTCAAATAGGGTCATAGCCTACAAGACTGCCAAAGAAATATGGGATGCTCTTGAAACTCAATGTCAAGGAACCATGGCCATCAAGAAGAATAAAAGGGATGTTCTGATTCAAGAATATGAACACTTTGAGGCCAAGCCTGATGAAAGTCTCACTGATATCTATGACAGATTTCTGACTGTACTCAACAATCTGTCTTTGGTAGGAAAGGTGTATGATCGAGAGGATTCAAACACCAAGTTTCTAAGAGCATTAAGTGAAGAATGGGAGACTCAGACTTCAATCATACGATATCAGTATGATTTGGACGTAATTACTCTGGATGAAGTCTATGGCATGCTAAGAACTCATAATTTGGAGGTTCAGCAAAGGAGAGAGAGGAAAAGCAGCAAAGGGAAATCTGTTGCTTTGAAAGTTAATGATAAAGCTTCAAAAGAAAAGTCTGTTGGAGCTGTACGAAAGAAGAACAAATTGCCAGAATTAGATACTGATGATTCATCATCATATCCTGATGATGATACTGATTCTGAAACTGATGAGAACATGACAAATTCTGATGTCATGCAAATGGCTGCATTACTGGTTAAGGGCTTCAGGAGAATGCAATTCAGGAAGTCTAGGAACAACAGAAGCTTCAGGAAGAAGTTCATTGGAGGTGAAAAGAAGTCAATTGGGAGAAAAGATGGAAAGGACTCTAAAGCTGGGAAGCTAGACAGGACAAAGATCAAGTGCTACAACTGTGATGAACCTGGTCACTTTGCCTCAGAGTGCAAGAAAACAAAGCATGATCAAGGGAAGAGCAAAGCCCTGATCACTTCAAGCAAGAATTGGGTGGACTCCTCTGACTCTGAAGATGAAAATACATGATATGCACTGATGGACAGTCTTGATGATCCTGCTGCTTCTGAGCCTAAGGTATAAACTCCTTTCTTCACTTTTGATACTGAAAATATATCTGAATTGAAATCTATTCTTAAATCTTTGCATGGTAGTTTTAAGAATAAGACTTTAGAAAATGATAGACTTATAACTGAAATTAAGACATTGAAATCTAGGAATGATCAGTTAGAGTCTTACTTGATACATCAGATAGATTTGAAGGAAGAATGTAAGAGAGCTAAATATACAGTTAAGATTCTTGAGGCTAGATACAGTATGTTAGAAAAGAATCTAGAGAATGAGAGAAAAACCCTTAAAGCCTGGACTGATTCAGGAAAAAAGGTTCATGAGATGATCTCAAAGAAAACCTGGAAAGAATGCCTAGGCTATAAAGATGGAATTAAGGATGTTGACACTGAAAATAAAATTTCCCTTAAAACTCCTGTTAAGTTTATTTCATCAGAAGCTGATGAACCCAAATCTACTTTTGAAAAGGGTTCAACATCAGTATCACAAGAAGAACTGGTAAATGATAAAACTCAAAGAAAGAAAAGCAAGGAAACCATTAAGTCTGTTAAGAAAAAAAAGAACATAGGACTTTTATCAGCAAATTAATTGAAAAAGAAAATATCTAAGGTTATTGACATAGGACATTTTTACATCAATAATAAATTGAATTTAAAGAGCTTATGTTTATGTATTATCTAAGATTAAAATCTTATATCACTCGGTACCCTTTCTCCTAGTACAAAATTTGTGCAACAAATAAAAAATATTGACTAACTAAAATTTATTAAAATTAACAATATTTTTTAAGATAGAAAAACTGGTAAAAAATAACTATCCACACATGTTTAATTTTAAATTTATCCATATTAAACATGTACACGACCAAGCACATTTAAAAGTCCAGTAACTATATGCATGTAAATTTGGCATCAAGTATATAAGGGTTTGTGAAATTTGTACTTTTATATGATTATAATTAAAATTTCACTGCTCACTGGTATTAGTAAGTGGTTGTTAATTAAACATTTAGGTGTGGAAAACAGTTCACCATAATTCATAAATACATAGTCCATCACTTTACTCTGAACACCAAGTCCGTTAAAAATAATCAAAGATGGTTAAGAATTCTGGGCACAAAAAGGTGTATGGCGGAGAACCCAGAGTCAGACTTCCAATAATAACAGCTGCAAGAATTTTTCAATTGACACAGGAACTAGGTCACAACAATGATGGGCAAACCATTGAATGGCTTCTCCGTGAAGCTGAGCCTGCTATCAGGCGTTATACAGGTACCGGATCAATGCCTGATGTCCCTGAATCAACTCGGTCCCTGAGTCTCCCCATGTCTCCACCATCCTCCTTTGCACCTGTAAGTGCTACTTCAACCATGAGTATCCCCCCTGTCTCCGTTGTCCTCCTTTGCTACTTCAACCATGAGTCTCCCCCTATCTCCCCTCTGCTCCTTTGATACTTCGACCATGAATCTCCCCATGTCTCCACCATCCTCCTTTGCACCCGTAAATGCTACTTGGAAGCCGAGTCTCCCCGTGTCTCTACCATCCTCCTTTTCAACTATGAGTCTACCCATGTCTTCACCATCCTCCTTTGCACCAATAAGTGCTACTTCAACCCTCACTGTGACACCTCCTGGTCCTGTCTTGGTGCAAACATTAATGTGTGGCTTGGCATCTTCACATGAATCTTTTGTGGGACCTGCACTGAACCGTCCTATACCTACCATGCTAACGGGGTCAACAATGCGGGTTCCGTCCACAAGGGGAATGGTTGCTCCTACAATGGTTGATCTTGTGCCAGCATATGGATCATACATGGTGCCTCAGCAAAATATTGGAATGGCTCAGTCTGGCATGGGGGTAGTACCCACAACTGTTGTTCCTGAATCTTATATAATGCCACAAGAAAATGCTGGGCTTCCTGAGCTACCTGGCATTGAGTTTGATAATTCAGAGTTCTTTATGTCACTGCTGCAGGGAAATGACGTAGCAAATGAGGGTGGATGGTTCAATGATCAGAATGATCTTCATAATCATTAGATAAGTGATCCTTGAGATGTTATAATTATTTATCTCCTAAAAAAGGTGGTTATGTCACATGTAGAATTTAATCTCTTTTAATTTTTTTTCATTTTTAGTTATCACCCACAAAGGTGATTATGTCATATCTTAAATTTAGTCTTTTACATTTTATTTTATTTTCTCTTTGTTATTTAAGATAATTAATTAAACAACTTTTCAAATTTAATCTTTTAAGATCGGGATAATGATGATCTTGATTTGCTAGGATTTATTATCATTTCTAACCAGAAAGTTTTTTAGCTAATTTTTTACAATATTCAGGCTTCTTACCTTCTATCTTAATAATCTTGTTAACTTTGCATCTAAATTAATGAGATAATTTGACTTAGAATTACAAGAAGTAAAGGTAATTCTATTTCTCTGAAAGTGAATTTTAGCATAAAAAAAAATTAATTTTGGGTATTGTCCAAGTAGTAATTTTAGGTATTTAACTATAAATTTATAATGTATGTTACCAAAGTCATTGTTAGAGTAATTTAACAATTAAATCCAAAATTTATTAATTGAGTTATTATTGGGGTAAAAAAACAAAGGAATTCAATATATTACAAATTAAATATAATGTAAAAATATTTTCTCTTAGAGTATTGGAAAAAATGTTCCAACCTATACCAAAAGTTCACCTACAAGCAAATTGTTAGATGGGAAAAATCTTATAGAACATATGGTTAAATCTGAGTATCTTGTTTACTTATTTTGAAGCAATAGACATTTTATTATTGATATTTGATTAGAAAAGATGCAATATATTTTATTTAAAGTTCTATTAAAAGTGAATTACAATTTAATTATCAAAAAAATATTGGAATGTGAAATATGAAATAAGAAAGTATATAATATTTTCAATTTAATTTACTAAAATAATATATATCAATAAGTATGGTCAATGCCTTCCTCGGTTCAAAAAAAATATCAGTTCCAATAAATAATTTAATTTGTTAAATTTTCAAACCAAAAAAATAGAAATAATTTAAATTTACTTGTGATTTGTAAAAATCGGGAATCGGGGAAGATCGGTGGTGCTACCAATTTGGGATTAATTGAAACAGGAGATTAATCGTAGTAAAAACGGATGTATTATAATATTAATTATATTTAATATATTATTATGATTATATTAGTTATTTATTAACAAATATATATTTATTATATCTTAATTTTTATATTTATTCATATTTAAATGAATATAATAATTTTAATTTTATTAAATAATTATATATACTCCAATACAGAAAAATTCCTTAGGACTAATCGGATTTCAAAAATTGAATTTGTTGGATACCTTGCGGGGGATTAATCACGAATTAATTGGTTAAATTGGAGATTTTAGAACAATTCTTGTGATTATTATTTGCTTTTAGTTGAAGAATACTTGAAATATACCTTACACATTATTACACTTTAGTTGTCTTTATAATTATTTACATTTTAGCATAAATAAAAAAATTGTAACATATGATCTCATCAAGAAATAGTGATCGTAATTTTATTACAAAAACAATTAATTTAATGCTTGAGTTTGAAACCTAGCAACCATATGATCTGATTTTATGGGAAAAAATTATAAGGGAAGAAATGATAACCAAAATATATAATTAATTTTGGTAACCTTATATACAAAAGGAACCACGTTTAAGGTTTGATGAAGTCAGTGGTCTAGTACATAGATAGATATAACAAAAGTAAAGTGTTCACTAATACCTGCTATGAAATCTGACAAATTAGATTAGATAGTAGAAACCACAACTATGTAGTGCACAGCACTCAAATTTCCGAGCCCCTAAAATTAATGAGAGCCATTAATTGGAACATTAATTGAACTGATTAATCAGACTGATTAATCGGAACATTAATATGGAGAATATAAATATTATTTTTAACTTTTATTATTATAAAATGATAAATATGTCAGATATTTATTTGACAAAAGAATAGAATGGTATTAAACAATATCTACACATTTGACATTCGTTATTTACTAATTATTGAGTTTACAATATTAACTAATATTTTAATTCACACTTCTAAGCTAATTACAATATGTCATTTTATATTTCAAGTGGGAAATAAATATGTTAGATTACTTATACTTTTTACCAATACTTTATATTAGAAATTGGCATGATATTGTGTAAAATTATCAAATTAATGAATTAAAATCATAAAAAGGTAAAAAACAATGATTTTTAATTATTTTTCGACCAGACCGCCTATGACCGCTTAACCCGATTTTCAGCAAAAAGACATAAATCACCACCTAGGTCCGAGTCAGGGCATTTTACCACCGCCTAAGGCATAAGAACAGCCTAGACGGTCACCTAGACCGATTTTTAGAACATTGGAAGAGACTATCAAACTCCTAAAGCATGATTAAAATTTACATACAATAAAAGCAGATTTAACTTTCAATAAACAAAATGAATTAAGAATAAAATCCAAATTATTATTATTTTATAGCAATCAATTATACATAATCATAACAAAATTCTTATAGTAATGACTATAACTAAAAAAATAACATGACAGTATTAGTTTTTATTTTTATTTGTCACCACTATTTACAAACTTTTATGTTGAATCATTAAATTGTATTTTAGAAAACTAGATTTTTTAAAAAACACTTCTTATTTTTAATCCTCTAAATATTTTGAAATATTAGCCGGGTGAAAAACCAAAATACCACCATTTGGGGGCTTAGTACCCAAAATACCATTTGGCGGGACGGAGTGTCCAAATTACCTGTTGAATACGCATGTCCAACATGCGAATTTCGTTTTTTTAAAATTTATAAAGGATACACATATGTGAAATGCGAAATGCGTATTCATTTTTTGTTTTTAGGGAATACGCATGTGTGAAATGTGTATTCCTTATTTTTCAAAAAAGTGAGTACGCATAGCCCACATGCGTGTCCTTTACAAAAAAACTGAAGGTTGTATACGCAGTAATGTAAAGCGTAATATGTCGGTATTTTGGGCAGTCCGCGCGCATCCGGGTATTTTTGGCAGTTGGGGCTGGAAAATGGGGTATTCTGGACATTCTTTCAAATTAGCCTACAAGCATAAATAATATTGAATTAATTAAACCTAATATGTTACATTTG